>NC_056741.1:551639377-551656877 GCF_019279795.1 Protopterus annectens | reverse complement strand
AAATGTTCGTGGGCAGCCTGTAGGTTCTTGCATACTTGCTCAAAGTGTCTAGGCTTCCACCAAGAGGTGCAGTGTGGTAGACGAGAAGGTAATATGGATGGCTAAGCTTCATTCCCCTCTGGTCAGAGTGGGTTACTGGTGGCATTTCAGGAACCACAAGGTATGCATAGTAGGGGGAAATTTTGTGGGCATAGAGGTGGGGGGTGCCTTTCAGGAGCAAGAGAAAGGTTTGTTGACACACTCTCATATTAAGGTGCAGGTTTTGCAGGTCATGCTCCAGCAATACCCGCATGTAGCAGTGGCACAGGAATTAATTGAGGGATTTTCTAGGGGATTTTCTATTAAATCTAAGGTGGTGGGAGATGGAACAGTTGGTAAAAATTTGAGATCAGTGCAGGGGAGGGAAGATATCTTGGAAGCTCTGGTGGAGAAGGAGCACCAGGCGGGTAGGATATTGGGTCCGTTTGATAGCCCCCCCATTCTGCAGTTTTGAGGTTTTGCCATTGGGTTTGGTGCCTAAGAAGAAGCCAGGTGAATTTCGTTTGATTCATCATTTGTCTTACCCTGAAAGGAATTCTGTAAATGACTTTATTTCAGCAGTAGTGGTTAAGGTGAGTTACACATTGTTGGATGACACCGTATGGGTCATTAGGGAGTTTAAATATTCATGGTTGGTGAAGGTGGGCATTCAAATTCCTTTTTGTCTTCTGCCAGTATGGGAGGAGGCTTGGCTGCTGTTGGGCATAGTGGTTGGAGGTACATTCTATTTTGACAAGGCTATGCCAATGGGCTGCTTTGTAGCCTTCTCTACTTTTGAAAAGTTTAGCACAGTGTTACATTGGATTTGGCAGCAATGGGTGGATAATCAGTGGGTGTTGCATTACTTGGATGACTTCCTTTTGGTAGGCGAGGGGCATGAGGGAGCTTTGGTAGCTATGCGAGAGTTTGTGGGAGTGTGTGAAGAATTGGGGGTCCTGTTGGCTAGACAGAAATTGGAAGGTCCAGCAAAGTCATTAGATTTTCTTGGATTGCTGGTGGATGCAGAATGTGGATTGTTTTGTCTACTGAGGGAGAAGGCAACCTGTTAGAAAGAAGAGATAGCCTGGATGAAGGCTATGGATAAAGTGTAGGTTAAGGATGTTATGGAGCTTTTAGGGCTTCTGAATTTTGCTTGTCAGGCTGTTCACCCAGGTTGTACTTTTTTGTAGGTCTGTGGCCTTTCTGTTGAAAGGGGGGGGAACTAAGCAGCATTGAGTGAGACTTGGCAAGTTCTCCCATGAATATTTAACTTTGTGCTTGGTATTTTTAGAACAATTAAATGACATTACTTTTTGGCAGTCAGTGTGGGTAGGTCAATGGGATTTGCAGTTATTCATCAACAGGGCAGGTGCATTGGCATGGGGGCATTTATGGGGGTGAGTGGTTTGCAGTTCTGTGGCTGGCTGAGTGGCAGGATGATTGGAAGAGGGATGTTGCTTCCTTAGAGCTAATGCCCATTTGGGCTGTATCTGTGGTTTGGCAGGAGCAGTTGAAGAGAAGGACAGTTGGATTTAATTCTGACAACAGTGCAGTGGTGCCGGTATACAGGTGAAGACAGCTAAGTCTGAATGGTTATTGTTTGTTTTGCATAAGTTGGTTTTACAGAGTTTGCTGATTAACTTTTCTTTTACAGGTGTGCATGTAGCAGGTGCTAGGAATGGGATTGCTGACAGCTTGTCTCTCCTTCAGTTTTCCAGGTTTCAGCAGTTAGCTCAGATGGCATCGGAAGAGCCGGTAGCACTGCCAGATGCGATGTGGAGAACTGGGTTGCAGTGACCAGGAGGTTAGTGGAGCAGTCCTGAGCAGCATCTACCAGGAAGGCATACAGTAGGGCACTGTGTGATTCTGATAGATTTATTTTATAGTTGCCTGAGGAGGGGAGTGTTTAGTTGGAAGAATTGTTGTTGCAATATTTAGTATGGGCTTGTGTGCAGGGTAGGCAGTGCAATCGGTTAAGGTGGACTTGGCTGCAATCAGTATATTTGCTTGTGTGGCAAGGTTGCAAGATTTCACTAAATCTTGGATGGTTGGGTGTATGTTATAGGGATGTGGTAGAATGGAAGGCCTGAACAGAGATAAGTATTGGCCAGTGACAAGGAAGTTTTGAAGGTTTTATTACAGGGCCTAGATGTGGTGAGTTAGGAATTGGTTGATTATGTTTTATGGGTGACATTGAGCTTACGGATGTATTTTGTGGCTTTTATAGTGTCAGAGTTGTTGGAGCCATTGGTTTGGGAAGAAGTCATGATACTGCTTGGGGCAGTCCACATTCAGTTAAGGACATCTAAGACAGATCAAGTTGAGAGGGACATGCAAATAGTTTTGAGGAAGGATAGGTCCGATCAAATGTGTCCAGTGGTTTGGACTAGAAAATTCTTAGTGTCCCACAAGGGGAGTTCACAGGATCTGGTTTTCTGGTCAAAATGGAGTAGGGTGATAATGAGGAGCCAGTTGATTTTTGTGATGAGAAGGGCACTCCACTGTATGGGTTTTGTGGATGAGAGGCTTTCCATTCATTCTTTTTGGATGGGTAGAGGTTCAGATTTAGCAAGAGAAGGTAACTCGATTGAGGTCATGAAGAGTGTGGGGGATGGTATTTGAATGCCTTTTTATCTTATATTACATAGTGGATATTGAGTTTGGTTATGAATTTTTCCTTTTTAAGTAACAAGATTGTTATCCTAGGACATTCGTATGTTTATTAGGTAGTGGGGTGGTCTGCTGTTAGGATTAATAGTTCGGATTTAAGTTTGCACCAGTTCAGGTGGCGAATCACATGGCATGGCATTAGAGGACTCAGGTGGAACTGACTTATGCAGAAATTCAGGAATTTGCAGAGATACAATCACAGGTGGGGCTTCCTCAAGACTTGGTGGTGCATTTGGCAGGTAACAATTTGGATCTAATTCCAAAGCGTCAATTAGTTTACCAGAGAAGGGAGGATTTATTTGCTTTAAGGAAGTTGTATCCAAATGTGTGCATTGTGTGGTCTGAGATAATACTCATTTGTTTTGGAGGAATGCTAGGAATTTGTTGGCAGTAGAGTGGGCACAGCGATTTGTGAACTTTAGGTTGGCAAGGCAGTTGTGGGAAATGGAAATACAAATTATAGAGCATAAGGAGTTTGCTGACAGGGATCCCATGAAGTTCAGAGAGGATGGGGTGAACCTCAGTGAATTTTGTTTAGATTTGTTTAATTTGAATTTGGGATTATTTTTGGAGGATATGATGAAAACCTGGTATTAGATGAGGGGACACAGCCTGGATCAGGCTGGTGGGTGGTGTTTATTTTGGTGTAAAGAAGTTTGGAGTGAAAGTGACTGGTTGGATGCTGCTTTGCCTTGGTGGTTTTAGATGGATGTAAGGATTTTGAGCTGAAGGTGAGCAGTCGGATGCTGCCTGATGTTTAAGAATAAGTGAGCAAAGGGAGGACACTGCTTATTTGGGTAGGGTGAGCAGAGGTACACTACCTTGATGGATGGTTAAAGGATGTTTTTGGTGATTAGCAAATTTAAATGAAGCAATAAATAAATTTATGATGTAATAAGTTATGTTTGTCAATTTAATAAAGGTTATCAAAGGTCCATTTGGTGTCTTGTCTCTTTATTGAAGTGGAATGTGACAAATGAGGTTTGGGAACAAACAAATTTGTCACAGGACAACTTATTCTGGTAGTGGGGGATGGATGGTTAAAGGATGTTTTTGGTGATTAGAAAATTGAGAAGAAGTAATGCATTTTATGATGCAATAAATTATGTTTGTGAATTTAATAAAAGTTGTCAAAGGTCTGTTTGGTGTCTTGTCTCTTTATTGAAGTGGAATGTAACAAATGGTTTCCTATTGCGTTCAATATCTTTATATAAATTGTTTTTAAATTTTTCTTGATCTTGTCTCACACTATGCTTAATTTGTTTGTCCAGCTTGTTTATTTCAGTTTTCAAAGTTGTAATCCAAATTATTTTCCAACTTTTATATTTTTGTCTCTCACCTTAATCAAGTATCTTGTTTTTATGGAAATAAATCCTCCTGACGTTGTACGCCTTGATCCTGATGTTAAACATTTTTTTGTTTTGATTTTTTGCATTCAAACAATTTCTCTTTCAAAACTTTCCACATTCCTTCTGCAATTTTCCCACTGAACACATCACTCCAATTAGTTTTACATAGTGACTGTTTTGTCATATAATCTGTTATTAATCTTCTATGCATTGGTTTAGATTTCAGTTTAGCAGAATTATCTAGCAACAAATTAACCTTAATAACCCTATGATCACTCTATGGCAAAACTCAGTTTGAAGTAACAGTAATTTCTTTAGGAACACAATGTCTAGTATGTTCTGTTCCCTAACATTGTTTTTACAATCTGAAACAAGTCTTGTTCTTGAACATACATTGTGAATAATGTCCTTACTAATGTTGTTGAACCAATATTATTCCAGTCTGTCTCTGGTAAAGTTAAGTCCCCAGCCACTATTATTCTTCCCTCCTGTCTTTCATGCAAAAAAGTATGAATTCCTGTAGGTCATTAGCACTTGACTTTAGTGTCTACATATGCCAACAATTGTTATATGTACAAGGATAAAAGTACAACAAAAAATATCAACTCTACGAAGCAGACAGCATGTTATTATTGAAGGGGGGGGGGGTGAGAGGAGGATTTCAGCATCAGTATAATGTGATATATTAGCAATGGTAGCGAAGGAATTTGAAATGTAACTATCAGAAGCACTTGTGTTAATGACTGTATTTTTATCATGTTATATTGTGTCAAGGATGTTGAAGAAAGCAGAATTAGCACTATTACATAGCAGAATGCATGTAAATGAAAATCATCATGTCAGTTTGGCGTCTCTAATTAGAAAGATATACAGGATGTAAGAGCAGTTGAATTAATTTTGTGGGATATACAGAAATGAATATTAGTAGACATGCAATGCCAAATTTTTCTACAGGTTTGTCCGTTGTAACCATTCGGTGTCTCTTCTTAAGCAATGGACATTCACTTTCATTTGATGAAATTTTCTTATATTTTGTGAAAGTCTTTTTTTTTTAATTCCATGGATAGATAATGACAAAGTTCTAAAAAAATGTAAGACAAACATCTAAGATTTATGAATAGGTTAAATATGTTAAATTTGCACTCAATAAGCATTTGTCTTTTACACTAAATATTCAGTTTTAGACTTAAATGTTCCTTCTGTACTTAATGTACTTGCTTTTTCGCATTACCACTGCTATTGCAACTTACTTCATACTTATTGTTATGTTTTTGATGTATGAATCTTGTTTTGGCCACATTGGCCCAGGTTGTGTTGGATGAGTCAACTCACTCAGTTAACAAACATTAAATAAATAAATAGGTCAGACTGAACTAAAATAATAAGGTGGCACATTTTCTATGAATTAAAACATATCCAGTCATCAAGAAGTGTAAAAGCCATAACTCACTGTTTAGTCTGTCTCCCATATGTGTATCTAATTTGTTTTCAAATGTCCATATATTGCTGCTTGTTCATTTATCTAAATGATTTATTTCAGCAAAGGGCACATTGCAGAGTAAATGTATCATTCTTCCTGTTTATACTAACATCTCATTTTAAAAGCCATTTAGTTGGGGAAATTTATAAAAGTTACTGTGAGGTATATATGATACTTAAACCTTAACAGCTAACATTTTTTAATTCATAGACAGCCCTACCATGGAGCTTTTGCACAAAAGAATGCAGCACTGCAGGGGATAATCTCCACTGCCATGCTAGAAGCTAATGAGGCAGTCTGGGGGATGTCCATATGTTAATTAGCAATGTGTTCTCTCCCCAAAACTGTTTCTGAGTAGGCATCTATGTGGTAAAATGCTCCACTGTGTGGATTAGCATGGCCACTCCTTGCACCTTGTGGTAGCGAACATAACCAAAATGCCATCCATGTTCATCCACTGCAGTAGAAGCAAGTGCTGGAAAGATTATTTTATATTATACAATGACTGGCCATTAACATTCAAAAATGAGCATGCTGATTGGTCAGCCCAACCAGCATGCCCATGATAAATCGAGCATATACCAATGGAAAAAAGTCATGTTGCCCAGACTTTCTTCTATTAATATATGCTGCGCAAACTCCACTTTTTTATTTAAAAATAAATAAATAAACTTTCAAAAAACAGAGACTTCAAAAGAATGAGACATATGGGACAGAGAAAAATACAAGGATAATCAGGAACGTTATGCAAAACTAGAGAAACGCACCTGATTATCCCTATATTTTCTCTGTCCCATCTTTCCCATATGTTGAAAGTCTTTGAATTTCATTTTTTTTTTAATTAAAAAAAAAAAAAAAGGCAACGGAGATCTTCCTTTCTCCATTGCTTCCTTTACACAGCACTGATGTACTGCGTAAGTGTGGGAAGGAAAGTCCCATACGCATACACAGTACATCAAGAAAGCCCCAGGATATCTGGCAAAAATGTGGAAGAGCATTAAATTAAATTAAATGATTTAATTAAATTAAATAATGTCATTGTATAATAGCAATAACCCAAGGCTCTGTGTGGGTAATGCTGTTTTACCCATGACTGGCTTTGGTCACGAGGGCGACCAACCATGGATAAATCCAGCATTACCCACACCCAGCCATGAGTTATTGCTCTAAGGTAGTGTTAGGAAATGTGTGTATGAGTCTATCTGAGAGGCTGCATTTGTGAGTTATGTGTGAGTGTGTTTTCACCTGAGGGATAGCAGTAGATGAGATAGAGTTTAAGTTAGGTAGGTTTGTGTACTGGTGTGTATGTGTGTGTGTGTGTGTGTGTGTGTGTGTGTGTGTGTGTGTGTGTGTGTGTGTGCGTGTGTGTGTGTGTGTGTGTGTGTGTGTGTGTGTGTGTGTGTCTGTGTGTGCGTGCATGTGGGTGTGTTTCTGTGTGTAATGAATGTGGATGTCTGCGTGGCTGTGGGTGGCTGTCATATATCCACACACCCCTGCACTAATGAGCAGAGTCTGCAACACTGGGTTGGGGGAGTCAGAGTGCCTGAGAGGCACATACACAAAACAAGTATTGGAGGTAGTTGGGAAATACCAGACACTGCCTAAAAGGCACAACTTTAAAAACAAAGATGCAGGGAACCACTAGTCACCAGGGATAAATAGAGTGCCTTAAAAGGCACTAAAATGAATTGAAACTCTGTATCCTCCCACAGAGAATATTAGTCTTCTGCACCACTGCTAGACACCAAAGAGCGGCTTAAAAATAATTAATGAAAAAAAGGTATAGGGGAAGTAAGGGATTTGAACTGTACACCCTTGACACAACAAACCCTTGCACTGGCCCACTACACTAGTTACTACTGCAGATGAGTTTTGTTAACATATTGAGGATCTTAATTATGCAATGCCTGCAACATTTTGTGACATACAAGGAAGAGGGGCAGAAAATGTTAGGGATACCTCTCAGCCTTGTAGGATAACACCTTTTGCACCAGCATGCACTTACTGAAGGATGTGAAGTATGAAACTCATATTTCTGGCTATAAGGACTGACTGTAATCATCCACGAATTACCAGGGCAGGGGAAAAGGAGACATGATTGATGTTCAGCCAGCAGGGACAGGCATGGGGTATGTGTTGTTGGTGCATGTGTTTTACTGTATACTTATGTATGGGAGAGTGACTGAGGGAAAGAGGCTACCTTTGCTAAAGTGATGTGGCCTCCACTCTTAACTACCACAGAAAGCCCTGATCTAGCAGTTAACTGCAATTCACAGATGTTAGACATGCAAATTAGCTGCTAATGAGGGCTTTCATATTACAGCTAATGTGTCCATGAATCCCATATTAGATTGTGGAAATGGGCCCTTTTTCAGTGGCCCTTAACATGATGGGGTAGAGAGCTAATGAATCCTTGGGATAGTGATTACTGAATGGAAGCTGTGCTTCATCAGATACTGTATAGAAAACATGGCACATGCCCTGTTCTAAATAATCTGCATGACTAAATAAAGTAATAAAAAGTTTTACTCTGTTTTCATCTTTAACTTATCTAACTGATTCTGTCAAAAATGTTTTGGCTCCATAATTAGACAGAATATTTATTTAAACAGGAGCAGAATGCTCCATTGCATTCTACATTACATCTAAGTAAAGACTTATGAAGAGATATTAAAATTTGTGCCAGCCTCCTTGAAATTTCTCATAAAATTACATGTACTACTTTCCACATTTTAATACACTTGATATATCTATCAGAATTTGTATTTTTTAAGTAAATATAGCACAAATCATTTGTTTTTTCATCTGTTTCTAGCACTCAAAGTAATCTATTCACTTCTCACTACTTTGCTGCAATAGGCACCATATTACATCTATAATAGGTTCATAGGTTCATACTAGGCTATCTGCCCTAGGGCATTTATAATCCTAGCCAGAGTGTGTTTGGCTTTCGCCACCCATTTTAAATTAATTTTGCTATGCCCTTTTTCGAGGTTAGCATACTGTGCCTCTGTCTAACAGTGACACAGAAGTGATACCCGGGGTAAACCTACGATCCCCCATCCACTCATCAAGATTCCTCTTCAAGAGAGTCAATGAGGGACTCTGCCTAACCTAGACTGGGATTTTATTCCAGAGTGAAGGGAGCCTCTGGGTTATGAATCTGTCCCTCCAGCATGTCCTATTTATTTCAGTGCTGAGGTTCAAGTCTCTCGAGTGTGTAGCTCGATGGGATTTGGATTTTCTGAGGTGCAGCATGTTCGTTAATTTCGGGTTGGGCATGGCTTTATACGTCAGGCACAGATCGCCTCTGAGCAGGCAGTATGCCACTGAGTAGAGCTGGAGTTTCTTTAACCAGGCAGCATATGGCATCTGTTTGAGCCCTTTGATCCTCTTTAATTGAAATCTTCGTTAATTCTCTTTTCCCACCATGTCTGCTCAATATGTGGCCACTTACAATGATCATGCTCTATTCATATCCCTAAAGGGAAGAGCCAGTCATGATGTAGCCATTATCCATGACTTAATTTATCCATCTGGCAACAAACTGAGGGCTTATTCTTGCTTTCTGCATGCATGTATATGCTTAGACAAATATGACAGGAGCATAAACTACACTTTTAAAAATCTTTATACCATTTTCCTCTGGTTGTAAATTTACCAGCACATCTCTACATCTCTCTCTCTCTCTCTGTATATATATATATATATATATATATATATATATATATAAAAGCTTTACCCCCACACACCCCAATAACATAAATATACTAACTCAACAGTCACACAACCATGGAGATAACAGAACACTCATCATGCACTGAATCACTGTTGGCACATATACATAAACATGTAGAGATGGTGGCACAACGTAAGAGAGTGCACGATCGTGGTAAGAATACTGATCAACACTAAAAAGCATTCCAAGTTCTACCCTCCAAAAGCACAGCAGCAGTCATTTTTTTCATTACACAATATTCAAGGAACTGCATATGCTATACCTTAGGCCAGACACTGTACAATAACACTATGATCTGCTGGTGCTGCAGGAACTTAGCTCGTCAGCAGTTTTTCCACTCTACCAACTTATCTCTGGAGCAAGGTCTTTTTAGAAAGTTATAGTTAACAACTACTTGTCTGGCAGCTTGTTTTCTAACCAAGCATCTTTACATATTCAGAATAGCAAATCAGTATACTGAGTATATCTTCCTACTATACAGACTTTCACACAATGTTCAGATTTTTTGTTTCCTGTTTTTGGTCTGTTTCTCATAAAATGTGTGGTCTTCCAACAAATCATTAAGTATTTAAGCAACTTATAATGACAAGTGTTTGAGCTTCAGACTTCATATCCTTCAAAAAATGTATGTCAATGCAAATCCTGCTATTTTTAACAACTTTTTAAGTTTATAAGAACAATATTTAAAATCCATCCCTAATTTTAGGCCTTTGCACCCCTCCATTATCTTTGGCTATGTACAGAATTGTTCATGTAAGAGGTTGACGTATGAAAACTATGAGTCCTCTGCCACAAAATAATGTTCAAACAAACTCCTTAAAACTTTATTGTAGCTAAATACAGTACAAGTAAACATTTGTGTACAGTAGTTATTTAGAAAAAAAAAACAACCAAAACAATCAAATGATTTCTATCACAATGAAAGACAATTTATTTTCAGTAAGTTGTTGCAGTCAACTGTTATTTTTTTATTTTCTCTACATCAATAAAAATATTGCTAATCGTCTTTAAGATTAGTTTCAAGTTCTTTCACATCTTCTCCTTAGATCCACACATTTGCAACATTTGCTTAAAGTGTATGTTAACTCAGTTTTTTGAATAATATAATTTTTTACCTATTTTATAGATTAGATGATGCCACGTTCCCTATTATATGATGGCCATTACAAAAACAAATCTGACTTCCACTATGAACAAAAAAATGAATTAAGCATAGGCACAAAAATGAGTCAAAATAAAGACTTCCTTTCAGATGTCACCACCATTATCTGAGTAGCAAGTTTAGTAACAAATGCATATACATATATGTGCATATATATATATATATATATATATATATATATATATATATGTGTGTGTGTGTGTGTGTGTGTGTGTGTGTGTGTATAAATATATATATGTGTGTGTGTGTGTGTGTGTGTGTGTGTGTGTGTGTGTGTGTGTGTGTGTGTGTGTGTGTGAATAAATATATATATATATATATATATATATATATATATATACATACACATAGAAAAAAAAAAAAATATATATATATATATATATATATATATATATATATGTGTGTGTGTTTGTGTGTGTGCGTGTGTGTGTGTGTGTAAAAACAAAGTATCAAAACCACCACAGCAATAGGCATTAAACGGAGCACTTCAATAAAATAACTTTATATAGCAAACATAAAATGATGAGTGGTTTTGGGTAGAACCCTTTATCAAGTCTAAATATCTAAAAAAAATATTGTCCTTAAAAAATATCGCTAGACCAATCAAAACAAAGAATGAACATAGAACCTCTCATTTGTTAAAATATCATTGCTAATAATTGCACACTATCATATTATTCACATACCGACAAATTAGTCCATCCTCATTGGTCAAATAAGATGTCAAGGACCAATAAGGGGCATATGTATGCTAGAAGATGATTTGACCTATCAAATCCATATGGACCGAATTACCAGTAAGACACAATCTGTCTCCATTGGTCATATAAAGAATACCTAGTGACCAGTCAAAAGAATAGAGATCCAAACAATGTAGTGTTGTTACTATGCCACAATGGCAAATGTATCTATATTACATTCTAATATAGATATCGCTCCCCCTGAGGATATCCATGGCCAAGAGGGATTGTTCACTGAGTCATGGTAGGAAGAGAAGAAAGGTCTCCATGGAGCGATAACATCTTCGCTCAGTGTACGGCATGACCTGGTTATGACTCTTAGCCAGGTCAAGCTTAACTCTGCACAAGTTTCTGTACTGAACAAAGGTCTGTCATTCAAACCTGAAACTCCCTCAAAGCTCAGTGATGTCCTGGCTGATCAAAGATTATTCTGCAGGAATTTTATGATAAAGAGTAGTTTTGAAAGTAATGATCCTTGTATGTACAAAGGTCTGAAGAATCCTAGTACCTTTATACCACAGAACAATGCCATCATTGATACCTTTTGAAAGTTTATGAAAATGGCATCACTAAGGTACTAAATACTAAAACGCATCATTTTTATAATCTCAATTGAGATGAGAAACAAACATTAAGAAATTACAAACCAACAGCGATTTAATTATACAGCCTGCTGACAAAGTTCAAATTCTTTTATAAATGTAAAATGATGGACATGCTCCATGACCAAATGACTTATATAGGCATTGACTGTCAGAAAGTGAATCCGATGATCAAGGACATTAGTCATGATCTGTTTAAGCTTTTTAATCAACACATGATAAGTCAGGACCTTTATGAGTTTTTTATAGTTCAACATCCCTCTATACTGATTGAAGGATGTTGAATATACTCTTTTGGTCATTTAAACTTGATAAAGGGTTCTACCTGAAAGTGCTCATCATTTTATGTTTGCTATGTAAAGTTATTTTATTAAACTTTGAGACCAAATTGGCCACATCTATTACACACAATCATAACGCCTTCTTCACATATGTCCGTAATCTCAAAGGTAGCACCCAGATCTGTTCAGAAATGACGGTTAAGGACACCACATATACAAACGCCATAGATATAACAAACTTGCTGGCTGACAGATTCAGTGAAAATTTCACCTCTCTGTCTCCCCCATCAGTACCTGCCCCCTTCCCCTTATATCTAGGGATCAGGTCATCACTGCTCTCTCAAAGGCAAAAAATACAGCTTCCATGGGACCAGATAACATCCCAGGCTGCATCCTACATGAACTCAGGCAGGAACTTGCAGCACCATTAGGTGCCCTATTCAACCAAGGCCTGAGCCATTATGAAGTTTGCTACACTTGCTCCACAACGGGGAGCCCATCACTTTTTTTAAGTAATATTAATAAACTGGAATTTAGGAGAATACAATTTCCTAACAGTAGATGTTAGGGACCTGTACTCTTCAATCCCCCATCTTGAAGGGATAGAATGGGTGAGCCAGATACTTAGGGAAAGAGGTGCACCAAGAGAGGAAATCGCCTTAATTGAAGAATTGTTGGATATTGTGTTATCGAACAATTTTATAACATTTAACAACAAATTTTCCTCAAAAAAATAGGGGTAGTGATGGGCTCCCCTTGTGGAGCAAGTGTAGCAAACCTTGTAATGGCTCATTGGAAGCATGAGTTCATCAAAAAGGTAGATGAGATTAAGGATAAGATTCACTATTTTACAAGATTTTTGGATGACATTTTTATGTTTATTAAAGGGGATAGGAAAACGGCTAATTATTTATTGACATATTTCAACAGTACTACTGAATTATCATCCATGATAAAATTATTTTCTGCGTGCATAAATTCACTACCCATTTCTGAAAACACAGTAGTGATGTCATCTCTTGCTATATTTCTAATATTGAATGGCAATTAACTCTACCAACTTCCACTTGAGCACTTGCGAGTTTATTATAGTCTTTATTATTATATGGTTCAAGTTTTAACTCATTCACTCCAGTGGAGCCTTGTACTTTTAACTTGCAAAGATTGCATACTGTGCTTTTTATCAAACTCAAGTTATGTCCTCATATTTCAAACCAATGTTCATATCTCTGGAGCCACAAGATCTGCTAAAGAAATGTGAATGGCAAACCGCTCAGCACAAACAAATCCTTAAGACACATAGTGCTTATCAGAATACAGGTCTTCAACTAGATTTTAGAAGTTGTAATAAACACAGTAAATATTAGTGTTGTAATGTTTTGTAAACAACGTACAATATCTTACTAACCACTCAAGCTATTCACATATTGTCAGAAGCATTTTGTTTGTCCTTATGGGAGCTTCCACATAAAGCTATGCAGATTAATCTGTGCTTCCTGACTCTTCAGATATTTAGAAAAATATGACAATTATGACAATATAAATAAATAGTATATGAACATTAATATCTGTTTAGCAGCACAAGACAAAGGTCAAATGTCAGTGCAGTTGTGCTAGCCATCATGTTGGAATTCTTAATGCAGATATGAATAGGCAATATTTGACACCTAGAGGCATCAGCAGGATGACTAAAAAACAACTGGAGGCTTCACTAGGCTATAATGAGTTAAGCTGTTTGTCATGTCTGCTATTTTAGTATCAAGATGACATGTAACTGTCATTCAGCCTTGTAGAGCATCATCTTTAGCACTGACTCCCCTTTTACTAGACTGTTGCCTTATATATGCAGACCACTCAATGAGTTTATTGCTTGTGGTACAATATTTTTGACTTTACAAGTGTCATTCGCTACAGTAGTATATACCTTAGCAATCAAAGGTATGTGTGAAGGAATGGCACACTCTCCTCCTCATGTATGTTTTATGTACTGTTTCTTATCCATACTAGTGTGAGGTAGCCAACCAACTTCTTTTCTATTTTACATTCTGCACTGTTGTTCAATGTGTCATTTGATATCTATTTTTGTGGAGAGTGTGTTGCCTGTAGTTCTTACCCATCACCTGTCTCCCTGTGATAAATTGCTCCTGAATTTTTGTGCAAACAGAGCTACTTTTGTATAGTAATAAAGTACCCCTGGTAAAAGACTAGCAGTCACTGTACATAAAAAGTATCATTTCATAAGTGGCTAGCCAAATCAGTAGACACACCAAATTTCTAAGTTTACATTGACCTGGGCAGTTTTAGTTCCTATTAGCCATGACTAAATTTGGGGTGCCTGCTGAAAGTCAGAGGACTGAAACAACAATCCCTGAAACAGTAAAAATGTACCTATGGATTTATAAAAAACACCACCACTCATGTTAAGGGCTGTACTAAAAAAGCCTTACTTCTGAGATGTGGTATTTTGCAATTCAGAGGTAACATTACCTGCAATGAGGAAATAGCTCAATATTGGCTATTTTTCATGTTTCTGAATTGACGTTAACTTCTATGAGTAGAGACCAGTACTTCCTTTAGTAGTTAACAGTGGTGGCAGCCACACTGTAACACAGGCAACCCTCCTCATTCGCTCTCCAACACACAATACACGCATTCAAACACATGCACATACAAACATCATGCCCTGTACCTGTCCCAGTGTTGTCAGAACATCCTCAATGTCTACTTTTTTTTACTGCTCTCATAGATGATTTAAATAAGTCTTTAATGGCAGATATTAACTTCATATCCTTTAGTAAATCCAGGGTAGTGCAAAACTGCAGGGCTAGCAACTTTTCAAGTTTGTCAGAGGCTATTTTCAATTTGTCCCTGCTGTTGTCCTGTCTTGCACTTTGACATTGAGAGGTATACCAGTTGTTCCTTTCCCTCCCCCTGTATGTCACAAATTGTTTCAGGCATTGCATATTGCCCAAGATCTGCAATATATATGTCAAAAAACTTTACTGCACAAACTTCTTAGTTAGTGCAGTAGATTTGTTTTGAGGTTTACTTTGGCAAGGATGCAGCATCCAACTCCCTTTTAGTGCGCAATATTATCCCTGGTGTATAATGGTTCCTCACACCAATTTTTAATTATTTATTTTAATTACGTGCCTTTAAGGCACACTATCTACAATATCCCTGATGTCTAGTGTTTCGCCACGCAATCCACACCATGTGTAAGTGGCATTAAGGCATGTCATGAAGAGTTCTCCCCAGTATCTAGTGTTTCCCCACCCAATACCAGTTATAGTTAAGTGCCATTACCTATAAAAAAGGAGTTCTTCCTGGTGTCTAATGTTTCCAATATGTAAATGCCATTAAGGCACAAAAGAAGAGTTCTCCCTGGTGTCTAGTGGTCCCTTTCAACCCATATATTAAAAGTTAGCCTTGGTGCCCAATGGCCCAGCCAACCCATGTATTAAGAGTTAGCCTTGGTGTCTAGTGAAACTCTTGAATCATGTATCAAGAGTTAGACTTTGTGTCTAGTGGTCCCCATTGACCCACATATTAAGAGTTAGCCCTGGAGTCTACTGGTTCCCCCTGACCCATGCTGCTAACTTTTATCATTTGTCTAGGGTTATATGGAAGTATGACATCCATCTAAACCTACTCTCATGCACACACACACACACTCACACACTCACACACACACAGCCCTCTCCCCACTCAGTCGCACTCACAGACACACTCATACATATATCCATAAACACTCGCATACACACAAACACACAGCCCTGTCCCGACCTAATCACACTTACAGATATACTCATACAGAAACAAACACACACACACACACACACACACACACACACACACACACACACACACACACACACACACACACACACATTCAGCCCACTCCCCACCTGATCGCTCACAGACACACTCATACAGATGCAGACACACACACATACACACACACACACACACACACACACACACACACACACACACACACCCCTACCTTACCTACCCCACTACTAACTTCCCTACTACTACTTCCCTGGCAGACACACACACACACACACACACACACACACACACACACACACACACACACACACACACTCACACACACACACACACACACACACATACATGCACTCATACATGCAGCCTTTTGTATAAACGCATGCACACATCACCTAACACAATCTCACCACTAAACTCCTCATCTCTTACCTCTGCCATGATGGATGAACACAGCCTTTTGGCCATGTTCTTTATCATGCTCGGACAGGACCAGCCATGCTAATCTATATACTGTGTAAATGCATTAACACAAACAGTTCTGTTGGGAGAGTACATGGCTAATAAGCATATGCCTCTTCCCTCTGGACTGCCTCACCAGCATTTAGCATGGTTGCAGACACAGACCTCTGTAGTGAGGCTGACTCTGAAATGTACTTCATCATACCTCTCCACTGTAAAGATTTTCACAGAATGTCCAGATTTTTGTGACATATTTTTGATTTGTTTCTCATAAAATTTGTGGTTTTCTGGTAAATTTCTGAGAACTGAAATCACTAAGTAATGACATACATTTGAGTTTCACAGTTGTTTCACACTTCATATCCTTCAGAAAATGCACAATAACACAAATCCAAGTATTCTAGCAACTGTCTAAGTTTATGCTGTTGTTGTTGTGTCTTTCGGCTTTTCCCGGTTAGGGGTCGCCACAGCGGAACTCCGGTCTGCTAATGATTGGCAGTAGATTTTTTACGTGCTGGCTTGCCGGGCCTAACGCACAACCTTCAATGAAGGAACGCTCATTCACGCATGTCGCCACACAGAAGATGCTCTAACTGAGAATCGAACGGGCAATGTCTAACTGTGAGGCGACAACGCTATAAGACCAATATTTAAAATCTGTTCCTATTTTTGGGCATTTATCACCCTATTATTTTAGGGTTTGTCCAGATTTCTTGCACTAAGTGGTTGAGAGGTATGCACCTCATGTATGCCTCGCAACAACTTTCATAACTTCTGCCCTTATTTTGAATAGATGGAATATGTATCATTTTGAGCATGCAGATTCTCACAGAATTCCTCCTACGTTTCATACAAAATCTCAGAGATAGTAAATATAAATAGCAGAGGTGAGGGGGTATGTCTGATCATGCTGGGTGGACATGAGGAATACAGCTCTAATGAAAAATGTCTTAAAAGTGCAATAGTGAGATTTGGGATTCATTGTTATTTTAGCTATGTCATACTTTTATTTTTGAAGTGATGCCATAGCATCCCCCATCTCCATCTTAACCAAAAGAACCATATCTGAAGCTACCATCCCCTCCATATGGAAAATATCCCATGTTATACCACTCCATAAAGGAGGTAGTTCCATTGAACTGTCAAACTTCAGACCCGTAGCTATTCTGTCAACAACTCTTGCACTATATTATCCAGAACAATCT
>NC_056741.1:551576877-551634377 GCF_019279795.1 Protopterus annectens | reverse complement strand
TCCCAGTGATTTGTCAATAAAAACAATTTTTTATGAGGAACAGACCAAAAATATAAGGCAAAAATCTAGACATTCTGTGAAAATCTGTACAGTTGTGATGTAGCACACCCACAGGTGTAGCTAAAGTAAATATGGGTTCCTTCCTACCTGACTCTGGTGACACCCCTATTAGGCCCAACACACCAAGGTGGCAAGAATGACAGATTTTTTTTCTAGGTGACACATCTAGTTTAAAAGGGCAATAGCACATCCACAAACAAATTATTTCAACAGTGCACCAGTTAGCAAAAAGGCAAGGTGAGATATGCATGCAATGAAACCATACACCCACCCTCTTCCCCAGAACTCAACAGAAAAGGTCTTGACATTCAAACATGCACAAAAAAGGCAAAATCACTGAGCAGTAAAGCTTTATAATGCAGCAATACACACACAGGAGAAAAATGCAATGTCATTAGGCAATAAAAGAGTTATAATACAGCAATACAGATATGAGAAAATGCAATGTCATTGAGCAGCAAAATTCTTGAAGGCAACAGTACTAACATGAGCAAAATGTAATGTCATTGAAGAATGAAGATTTATAATGCAACAATACAAATATGAGAAAATGCAATGTCATTTAGCAGAACTAACACCCTCAACCCCCCTGATCAATTATAAAAAGACCAACTATGAAACACTCTATTATACCCTGTTCACTGGCCAGTGACTACTTACAGTCTTGCTGCAGGCATGGTGGGGCCCAAGTTGTAGCTCATATGGATCCCAGTTATTTGTAATCCACAAAGCATTTGGGGGGATCAACAATCTTATAAAAATATAAAATGATGGCCAAAGCCTCTCACCACTCCATCCAGAATATCCCAGTGAGCAGGCACTATGGTCCCTCTGATGAAAAAAGTAGAAAAAATACCTGCCAGAACTCTGGTAATCATCAATAGTTTCTATGTACTAGGCCCAAAGGAACTCCTTTCTTGCTGAATTATATGCAGGTGTGAAACTACTGGTTTCAGACTTCTCTCCTGATTCCACAAAATACCATCATCCAGGATTTCAGCAAAAGACAGACACAATCTGCTACTTCACTTCCCTGTCCCCAAAGCACTAGAAAAGAAAATCCAGACATGCTACAAGGCCCTTTTTCCATTCAGCTTCCTCTTTCAGTCTTCCCTCCTTCAGCTAGTGTTCCAGTCTTCTCTTTTACTTTCGAACTTGTCTTTTATATTCCTAAAAAGGGCTCCACCTTGTTGTGTAATGAAAAACTACAGTCTATTACTTCTACAATGAAATACAGTGGGAGCTACACTCTTCCCCCACTTGAAAATCTTGAGTCCCCCCAAGTCAAAGGTAGATTAGCAGCAAAATATTTACAAGCACTAATACACCATCAACTGAACAATATTTTTGCATTCAAAAGGTACATTCCACCAAGGGAAATCAGCCTTATGCACAACTTTGGAAGGGGTGTCACCACTGGAGTAGCAGGCATAGGGATTATGGGCACAGACTCTGCGATGAGCTGTGGTCACAAGTTCCTGTGTACTATGTCCCAAACTGTTATATGTAAGTCTACGTGGGGGCCGAATCAGTCTCTGCAGTTTTGGTTCGAAAGAGACAGCTAATGCATTTTGCTCGTAAGGTTTGTCACCCACATCAGATTCAATGTCCAGTTCTTCAGTAGGCATATTGTCTACTTCTAAAATCTCCTCTTGTATAGCTTCACTTTTGTTTTCCATAATGGCATGACTGTCCTCAGCACTATTTTCTGAAGTTTGCATAGCAGGGCCTCCATCAGTATCAGGTTCTGTAAGAGGCACAGAAACATTACTTAGTCTATTGTTAGGTCTGAACTGCTCAAAATTACAAGGAATGAATTCCGGTGCATTTATATTGAGATTACAGCCCACAGGGTCTTGAACATCCTCATAAAAAAATTCACTGAAACCCCAGTCGTCATCACTGTCCTCCTCTCCTTTAGCAGGAGGGAGCATAGGCTCTTGAACTTTGGAGGGGATATTTCCTCCCCATCTTAGCCTTTTGGATCGCCTTGAGTTAGGATTCTGCTGAGCCATTCTGGGTTCTGGATTCATGAGTCTCATTGATTTTGCCAAAGGCATTAGGTTGTTGCAGTGCCAGGTTTTAATGCGTCCTTCTTTCCCCTCAGGGCAAACTTGGTAGACAGGGATATTAGGTAGCTGAGAACAAATTATGTAAATCTCAGATCCCCAGTGGTCAGCTAGTTTATGCTTTCCTTTTAGTCCCAAATTTCTCAAAAGAACTCTGTCCCCTGGCTGCAAGTCATGCATCTTTACTTTTTTGTCATAGTGAGCCTTGTTTCACTGATGTCTTTTGTCCTGTTGATTTTTCAGCAAGCTCATAAGCCTGTCTGAGGTTCTTCTTGAGTCTCTCCACATAACTGCCATGAGATTGCACTGGTGTATCATCAGCTGTGACTCCAAAGGTGACGTCAACAGGAAGACGAACTTCTCTTCCAAACATTAGGAAGTAAGGTGAGAATCCTGTAGCATCATTTTTAGTACTGTTGTAAGCATGCACCACTGTGGCTACATGTCGACTCCATTGACTCTTCTTCTCAGCAGATAGTGTCCCCAACATGTCTAGTAAAGTTCTTTGGAAACACTCAGGCTGAGAATCCCATTGAGGATGATAAGGAGTGGTGGGGCTTTTTTGGAATCCCAACAGAGTGAGTAGTTCATGGACAAGCTTGCTCTCAAAATCACATCCTTGATCAGAGTGTATCCTTTTTGGCAGGCCATAGTGTATAAAGAACTTCTCAACTAGTAGTTTTGCCACTGTAATAGCTTTCTGATCACGAGTGGGAAATGCTTGAGCATATCTGGTATAGTGGTCTGTCACCACCAGCACATTACTGATCCAGCCTTCATCCAGTTCAATGCACAGAAAATCTATACAGACCAGTTCCATGGGTTCACTACTTTTCATTTGACCCAATGAGGCAGCTCTGGTTGGCAGTCTTTCTCTGAATCCAACAAAGTCATGTACAACAATAATCCTCAACATCTTGCATCATGCATGGTCAGTAGAATCTGCCTCGTACCAGACCCATAGTTCTGTCATAACCAAGATGATCATGTTCATCATGCAATCACTGGAGTACTACTTCTCTATACTTCTGAGAAAGCAACAATTGCCATTTTTCACTGCAGAGTGCACTTGGAGATCTCCTATACACTAGTCCAGTCTGTATCTAGAGTCTGTCCCATTCTTTGGCCAAAAGTCTTTCCAGAGGATGAATATCCATGTGAAGCATATTAACTTGTTTATTCTCTAAAGCAGCTACTATGAGCTGACCTAAGGAGTCTTCTCTTTGATCTCTCCTGAGGTCACTGTTACTCAAAGCTGGTAGTAATGAAGCCTGTAAAGTGACCAGATTACAGTAAGCTTGGGGTATGCTTTCTGCAGACAGACCCAACTTCTGGGCCCAACATTGTGTGTGTTGATAGCAGGTTGCAATCTGACACGTAGCTCTCACCCCTGGCACTGGAATTTCCACCCACTCATGGTCAGGGTGTAAATCCCCCTGAGGTCGTCTGGACAGACCATCAGCATCTCCATTTTCATGTCCTGGGTGATATTTCAAACTGAAATTATAGTTGTATAGAGCTGCCATCCATCTGTGACCAGTAGCATCTAGCTTTGCCATGGTCTGGATGTATGTCAGAGGATTGTTGTCAGTCTGCACTTCAAATTCAGCCCCATAGAGATAGTCATTCAGCTTGTCCACTACCGCCCACTTTAAGGCAAGGAATTCCAACTTGTGTGCAGTGTAGTTTCTTTCTGTGGGGGATAAACTGATAAAAGCCACAGGTCTCAGCTTCTTGTCATACTCCTGGTAAAGGACTCCTCCTAAGCCATCCTTGCTAGCATCCATATGTAAAGTGTATGGCTTGGTTGAGTCAGCATATGCCAGCACATGGGCATGTGTGAGGCAATACTTAAGCTGTTCAAATGACTCTTCACACTCAGGAGCCCAACGACTCTTGATGAGTTCTTTAGAACCTCTCATTCCCTTAGGTTTGTTCACAAGGATATCTTCATCTGTTTCATCTGCTTTCTCATCATTTCAGAGCAAATGATTGAGGGGTCTTGCTATCTTTGAAAATCCTTCCACAAACCTTCTGTAGTAACTGCAGAACCCCAGGAAAGATTTCAGCTCTGTGACAGTTTTGGGTCTGGGCCAAGATGTCACTGCTTCAAATTTGCTGGGATCGGTGGATATTCCATTTGCAGACACTACATGTCCCACATAGGTCACTGAAGGTTGGAAGAACTTGCATTTGTCCAATGACAACTTTAGGCCTTCCTTCTCAATCCTGTCCAATACCTTTAGCTGTCTTTCTCCGTGCTCCTCTAGGGTCCTCCAAAAGACAATGATGTCATCCAGGTAGACTAAGACTTCCAGGAGATGCATGTCTCCAACTGTTCTTTCTATGATTCTCTGGAAAGTTGCCGGTGAATTTGATAAACCTTGAGGTAGGCGATCAAACTCAAAAAATTCCAAAGGGGTGATGAAGGCAGTCTTCTCTTTATCTTCTGGGTGCATAGGAATTTGATAGTATCCACTCCTTAAGTCTAGCACACTGAACCACTTACTACCCACCAGGCAATTTGGAGCATATTCAATCCGGGGGTTTGTGTACTGGTCTGGAATGGTTCGCTGATTTAGAGTATGATAATCAACACACATGCGAAATGACCCATTCTTTTTCCTGACAACAACAATGGGAGAGGCATATGGACTTCTTGATTCTCAAATTATCCCTGTGGCTTTTAGTTCTTCCAAATGTTTTCTTAAGTCCTCCAGGTCTCCTTGGGCTACTCTTCTGGAACGTTCCCTGAAAGGCAGGTCCTCTTTTACTCTTATTCAGTGTTCTGCACTTTTTGTACAGCCCATATCTAGTTCACTAGTAGAAAAACACCTTTTCTTTTTCATTAATAGCTCTTTAACTCTGATTAGCCACTAAGGGGGCAAGAGACCACTTCCTATATCAATATCTTCCAGCTTCAGCTCGTTGGCCCTGCTCTCATTCCTTGTCAACACAGAAGCAGGTTAGGGAGTGGCAGCATAAACATTTCCTAAATGCACTTGTGAATGCAGGACAATGGGAGTACTTCCTTTATTCCTTAACCCCACAGGCAAAGTGTCATAAGGATGCTTTATGCTGACCGCAGGCCAAACTTCTGGGACTAGTTCCAGCCCTAGTGGCAAGTCACTTTTTGGATCCGTTTCCATCATGAAATGAGAGAAAACAGTTTGTCCACACATCCTCACTTTGGCTCTCAAGCAGGTGACCTGACCGGGATGAATTACATGCTCTTTCCCAGACAGGGTCCACACATGACCAATTTCATCTTTCTTACTATCCTTCCTCCTTTGAAGGGCACAGAAAACTGATCTCAGGAGAGGATGTAGTGTTGGGTGTTCCTGGGAGAACTGAGGCATTAGCATTCTTCAGATGAGGTCAGTATTTGTCCCCACTAAAATAGATGCTGAATCCTTTTCTCTTGGCCTGGGGCACACAACAGCGAGTATTTCAATTCTGTTGACCCAACAACTGAAGTGAAAAATTCTAACTTGAGTGAGACATAACCATCATAAGGGAACTTCATGTCACTTAGCCCCCAGATCTCCAAATCTTTTAACTTTTCAAGTGGCAAATGCTTTAAGTATTTTTGGTAGAAGTCTCTGTACAGAATGGTGATTTGTGCACCAATATCCAACAGTGCTTTACTATACACTCCTTCTATTTTTACTGACACTACAAGGGATGGTCCCAGTAGGCCATCGGGTAGTTTCTGTTTCAGTGCTGTTCAGCTGTACGGCAGTCAGCATGTGGTTGAGGTACCACCAGTTGACCTCGCCATTTTAACAGATAAGACTCTTGCTTAGTAATGCTTTGTGGTCTCAGATGCTAAGATTTTGGCTGAGATGGCTTTCCAATTTGGTTGCTCACCTCAGATGAGCTAGAAGTGTGCATAGTAGGTAGTTTCTCTCCCCTATTACAAGGGTGTGTGTGGAAAGGAGATCCAGGATGCTGTCTCTTGATGTTAGATTTTATGGAGCTCTTTGTAACTGGGCACTCAGCTGGCTCCTTCACTGAGGCCCTTTGAAGTTTCCCTGCATTGCACTAGACAATAATAGTTCATTCACTTTTTTTAAGTTCTCTGCATTTGGACACTGTTGCGTTATATACCCAGCATCCCCACAGTGAAAACAAAACCCAGTAGGAACTCTGAACATTGGCTGATTCGGTTCTTCCCTGAGTCCTTTCATGGAGGTTTTAGCTGATGTATTTCTCCCTTCAGCTTGTTGCATTTAGCATTTTACCTTAAATGAAGACAAGACAATTATTCCTCTCTTTCAGTGGTATTTATTTCACACGTGTGGGAGCCTCATGGAAAGTACCAGGGAGACTCCCCAAACAAAGGAATGCATAAGCTTATATGCTGGTAATACTGCTGACAGTACAAAAATATAAACTAGACCAATTAAATTAGTACAAAAGACAATTGACCAATCAGTGGTTTACCCATAGGCTTAAAGCAGTTCACATTACTACATCTCTAGGCAGAAGAAGAAAATCGGATGCACTTCCATATAAGGCACATTTCCTGCTTTCAAGCAGGCTCTTGTTTTTCAGTACTTTTCCATTATTCACGGTTTACTCAGAGTTCGCAGTACAAAGTCCATCTTAATGCATGCAGATTGTCACATACTCAATTTTCTTAAGCACATACTTTGGCCGTTCATATTCTACAGTCCCCCATTTGGTGCTGTGTAAGCATCACCATTTAGTCTATCATACATTTGCCCTAAGTCTAACATAACCATGTGGCTGGTTCCTTCAATAGTGTCACACATTTTTATTTCATCATCCATATTTATGACTGCAGGCATATAAAACTTTGGCACTTTTTAGTAGTCTTAAAAGACATTAATTTCAAAATTAATGCTTTGATTAAAAACACAACAAGAAAGGCAATAAGAGCCTGTGATTAATAAAATTAACTTCAATAGTCCACCTCCCCAACCTGAGAACAGGTTGGTTAACCATGCCCATGTTGAATTATCGGCCTCCTTGGCCTTAGAGAGTTCGGCGACTCTCTGACTGAGTTCAAAATTACTTTCAATTTCGTGCTGATTGTTAGGAATAAACGTACAACACTCCTCCTGGATTAAAGTGCAAGTTCCACCTTTCGCTGCTAGGGTGAAATCGAGAGCAATACGGTTTTGGAGGACTACAGCTCTCATAGCAGTCAGTTCATCAGTCACTAGTTCTAAAGCAGAAAATGTGGCATTGCTTAATACTTCAAGCAATTTGGACAGTTTTCTCAGTTCCCAAATTGATTTTACTGCTCCGTATGCTTGAATTATACCAGCCCACGATATGACATCATCACCCAAATCCATATGAGATAGTCCTTTGGTGCCAGCATGAGCTAAGTCATGATGATAAATCCATGAAGCGTCAACTTGGCCTACCAGATTGGCAGGCTTTTTAACCTCTCTAACTTTCCGAATTTTTCCTTGAGGTAAAGCAGATGTATGTCGGATGGCTGGGACTAAATAACCTAAGAAACAGCTACCAGACCAATTTTCCAGTAGCCATTTATAGGCCTTTCTTCCGCATATAAAATAACAATCCTGCACCAGGGTGGTAACATTTGAAGAATGGTCACTACCCGTAGTAATGCCAGGGAATATGGCAAGAAATGCGATATTTTGAGAACCAAGTAATGGGGCATTTCTCAATGTCAGCTGAATGGCATCAAATGAGACTCGACAGCCCGAGGCTATGCAGTTTCCTTCTGCCTAATTGCACTGGTATTCGATTGTCATGTTGCAGACACTTTGTCCCATTTTTCGAGTCCAATGATGTTGACTTGAATAATTTCGTCGGAAACACAGAGTGCCATTGTGATGGAGAAAAAGTTGTAATGCGATAGATTTACTGGATGTAATGTTAACAGTGTTGTCGAGTAAGCTAGTCCATGTATCGATACTTAGTGGAGACATAGCCAATGACAATCCCCCATGTACGGAGGGAATGGCAGTGCAGATCCAGCAGTTATAAATGTTGAATGTAGAAGCATAAACATATTTGATGGCTTGGTAGATGTTGAAAGGTGGATGCCAAATAGCTCGCTTGGTGTGATGCGTTGATGGAGCAGGGAATAAAAATGGCCACAATAAAAATAACAGTACAACAAGAATGACCACCAAAATGGCTGTCCAATATTTTTGTGGAAATGGTTGTTGAGTCTGCGTAGTGTCAGGAGTTTTGAGTTTTCCAAAATGGTAGATATTAGGCATCGTCAGGTACTGGAACAGTTCTACTTCGAGTAGGAGTAGCAATGGGAGGAGAATCTGGAGTTGAAAAAGATAAAGGCTGTTGGTCTTCGGAGGGCACAACTTTTTTGACGTGTGAAATGTGGATCCAGGTTGGAGATCATTGCAGTTGCACAGCAGATGACGTTGTCAGAAGAACCAGGAAGGGCCCCTTACAGCACGACTGGAGCGCTGTTTTTCTAGAGAAGGACTTAACGTAAACCCAATCACCTGGTTGTAGGGCAGATGACAGGAAAGGATCTGGAAGATGTTGAGCAGCTGCTACTTGTCGATGGTGAAACTGTAGGAATGAAACAAGTGATTTGCAGTACAAGAGAATATCATTATCAAATGCATCATATTCAGAAAGGGGTTTTGGTGGTGTCATAGGCATACGCAGAGGGCAACCCATGAGAATTTCATGTGGAGAAAGACCCTTAGTAGGATGCAGTTGTGCTCACATAGAAAGTAAGGCTAATGGTAAGGCCTGCACCCAAGTTAAGCCTGTTTCTGAAGTGACTTTAGCAAGTCTAGTTTTCAAGGTCTGATTCATTCTTTCAGTAATACCTGATGCCTGTGGTCTATACGGACAATGAAATTTCAAAGTGATGCCTAACATTGTACACAATGATTCAACTAACTTAGCAGTAAAATGTGTTCCACGGTCAGAGTATATTTGACAAGGAACACCAAAACGAGCTATCAATTCATAACACAATTTTTTTACAACTGAAATAGCATCATTTTTAGCACATGGGTAGGCTTCTAACCACCCCGAAAAATATCAACAACAGTCAAAACATATTTAAAATGAGTACAAGGTGGGAGTTCGATAGAGTCCCACTGTAAGGCACAAAATGGTCCCATTGGTTTTGGCACTGGTTGAGCGGGAGCCAGAGTGCCTTTTGTAATATTATGCTATAAACAAATGGAGCACATGCTCAAAAAATGTTGCACAGAAGAAGAAAGTCCTGGGGCAAACCAATTCTTCTGGATTTGTTTGAGTAATGCTTGTACCCCTACATGAGCTGGCAAATGATATGCTTTTATAAGAGAATTTAACATAGATATAAGGCAAATTAATCTGCCATCAGGATGCTGCCAAATTGAATCAGGGCATTTGAAGCAACTTTGATCCAGCCATGTTTTTCTTTCTGATTCGATGCTTCACTTTGTAAAGTTTTTAAAACAGTAGTGTCAAAAGTAACTGCTTGTAAGATAGGCTGCAGAAATTGTCCCTGAACAGTGTGTGAAAGAGCAGCCTGTTTGGCAGCCCAGTCAGCCAAGTTTTTTCCGTTAGCTACTAGGGAGTCGGACTGGTGAGCTGCACACTTGACAACAGCAATTGTAGAAGGTAATAATAAATGCTGTAAGAGGTGATCAATATACAGGTAATTTTTAACTGGTGCCTCAGAGGATGTCAAAAACCCCCTTTCCTTCCACAAGGTACCAAAATCATGAACAACACCATGGGTATAACGTGAATCAGTATAAATAGTAACAGATCTGTCTTTGGCCATTTTACATGCATGCAAAAGTGCCACTAATTCCGCAGCTTGTGCGGAAGCGCTAGGTGGTAATTGTCCCGTTTGTAAAACCTTAGATGGTGAGCAGACTGACCATGCAGCCTGCAGTTCACCAAGACTATTTTGTAAACAGGACCCATCTACAAAAAGAACTAAATCAGGAATAAGCAAAGGAACATCTTGCAAATCTAACCAAGGAGAAAGAACAGTGTTAACTACAAGCACACAGTCATGTGGTTCACCCTAGTCACTAGTTGGAATCAGTGAAGCAGGGTTTAGTGGTGGGCAACGTGTAATTTGAACAGCGGGATTACTTAATAAACTTAACTCATATTTAGTGAGGTGAGCATTAGAAAGATACTGCATTTTTGTTTTTAAGAGTAAAGCTTGCACCGCATGATTTAAATACTCGTCCACAGGTTCATCTTCTTTTTGAAGAACTGACTTGATTTTGGACCAGTTGGGTGTGGGTGGGACTATTACTGTAATAGCATCTACTATACGCTGTCTGACTGCTTCAAACCCATTATCTCCTTGTGCATCATGTTTTGGAATTGGAGTAGGGACATTAGCATGTTCCCAAATTCATTTCATCAGATCAGCCAGTATGGGGTACTGAAGAACTGCCCTGACTTCTTCTATTGTAGGATTTTATAAACAAATATCTCCCACCAGCACACGCTGGAACTTGGCTGGATTAGTACGGATAGGCGGTAGTGATTTGGTAATGGCTTGAAAATCAACTGCTGACCATGCCCTAGGTACTACAATGGTCGGTGGTTCCTGTGCACTTCTAGCATGGGCTGGGTTAGGTACCTCCCTCAAAGGTAACAATCTGTCATCATCTGACGACTCTGATTCTGAATCTGGATTAAATTTATCTGGCCCAAAATATCCATCCCCCCTATCAATTATAGTGGGGAACTGACCAAAATTCCTTCATCGGTGTAAATGTCGCTTCCCTTTTCCTTTATAATAGGGTTTAGATTTAAAGTACATTACAGCTTTTGCTTCTTTATGAGTCTTACTACGAGTTCTTGGTCCCTTTTTTTTATCGCTCGTTTCTGGATCAGATTCACTAGACTGACTGTCCACAGTTTGTTCTCACTCTCTAGTAGTGGAATCTTTAGTGGTGGAATCTGGCTGCTGTGTTTTGGCTCCTTGTTGAGTGAGGGGGGGCTGATACTGTGGGGGTGTAATCGGTGGTGCAGTCGGTGGTTCAGTCGGTGGTGGGGGAAGCCAGGCATTATCGTCTTCTAATGATTCAGTTATTTGCAATTTAGTTAATTCCTTTACAGGCTAAAGCCTCTTAAAGGGTGGGTCCTTCAAGCATTTACCGTTTACTACATCTAAATTACTAGCAGTGTGTTGTAATTCCCTCAACTGCTCTTTTAATTTTTGCTGATTATCTTTTAGAATACTAATAACCAAATCCTTTTCTCTTTCTTTTGCCTCTGTCATCCAATCATTAAATGCTGCCCAGCATAACCCCAGTATTCTTCTCCCTTTTTTCCTTAACTTTCCTTGGAGATTAAGCAAAATATTTTTATTAAAACTACCATTTTCTGGAAAGGCGAGTTTACCATCACCCTTAGTGAGGGCAACCCACTGACTTATAAACATGCAACTGTCCCGGGGACACACGAAAATACATATAACCAGCTGGTGTACCTCTTTCTGGCTCCTTTATGGTTCCCACACTTGCTCCCATTTTCACACAATAAGCTATACTGTATTTTTACAGATTTAGCTGTGACATTTTGTAAATGTTTTCCCCACTCTCGTATCTCCTTTCACTCTTATGTCGCCAGTTTTTCGTTTTAACCCACTCTCATACTGCACAATCAATAGCAGAAAAGAAATGCATGCCACTTACCTCAAAACAACTGAATGAGAGGAATTATTACATTTCTATAAAGTTATCAGTACCAAATTTTAAAGCAGGCAAGTACAGGAAATGAAAGAAACACTGCCAGAATAGAAAATTCTGTCATGGGCCCTTTCACTAGCAGTATTTTGTTCAATCCCCAACTGCCGCAGCTGTTGTCAATTCAGATCCGTGTAAACGGCACCAATTGTTGCATTTAGCATTTTACCTTAAATGAAGACAAGACAATTCTTCCTCTCTTTCAGTGGTATTTATTACACACATGTGGGAGCCTCATGGAAAGTGCCAGGGAGACTCCCCGAACAAAGGAATGCATAAGCTTATATGCTGGTAATACTGCTGACAGTACAAAAATATAAACTAGACCAATTAAATTAGTACAAAAGACAATTAACCAATCAGTGGTTTACCTGTAGGCTTAAAGCAGTTCACATCACTACATCTCTCAGCAGAAGAAGAAAATCGGATGCACTTCCATATAAGGCACATTTCCTGCTTTCAAGCAGGCTCTTGTTTTTCAGTAATTTTCCATTATTCACAGTTTACTCAGATGTTCGCAGTACAAAGTCCATCTTAATGCATGCAGATTGTCACATACTCAATTTCTTTAAGCACATACTTTGGCCGTTCATATTCTACAAGCTAAAGTTACCACGGCTTTCTGCAATTCTGCAACTGTCTGGGTGACTTGAGCTATGGTATCGGTCAGGGAAGACACCTGCATCTGCTACTGTAACACCTCTACATTTCGGACACTCTGGGCCATGACTCCTGTTTGAGTAGTGAGCATGGATATAGGCTCCTGCTGGTGTTCACTCACTATTTTAGTTGCTGTTGAACACCGAGATTTGACTTCCAACAGGGCTTCCTCTTCTTTCACCTCTTTAACCAACTGAGAATAATTTAGAGTCTCTTCCCTATTTCTCATCCTCATTTTCCACACAATGGGGTCCATAGTTTGAGCTCCCTGTAAAATTTGTCTGATCCGTACTTGGTCAGCTACTTTTGGATCTACCCCCTTCTTTAGGATGATCTGGTGGAGCATTTTATCTAATCACTTAATGTAATCAGATAGTTTCTCACCAACTTCTTGGTATGTATATTCAAACTGATACAATAGGTCAGCAGTCCATTCGGTCCTTCTAAACACATCCTGCAGTACTCCTAAATAGTCCTTGGCCACGCAATCTTGCTTACCAATCCTTAGGTTGCATATGTTATCCGCAGCTAATCCCTTTAGACTTTCAGCTTTCTTCCTCTCCCTAAGGTGTGGGTTGCTTGCCAGAAAAGAAACACAATTTATGGTAGCCAAACCCAGTGAATGGCTGTGTAGGCTTTAAGCATTTTTCCACAATACTTCCCAAAGTATTCAAAACTTCAGGCCCTATAGTATTTATGGGCAGTGAAGCTGCAGCTTCTGGTGTAAGGTTCTGACCTACTTGGATAGCTTCCACAGGTATTTTCTCTGTTGCTGAGGTACTGCACTTCTCAGTGATTACCACACGGACTGCATTCTCTCCTGAAATTTGAACACTCGAAGGTATGTGCTCATACACTAAATGACTTTTCCATTCTAATAAGGCCAGTGTGCTCTGCTCAGTAGGGTCCATAGTGCTGTCTAATAAAAATCCACACCCTACAACTGGTAAGGATCCTGTGACTTGATGTATTTGCATATCAATCCATGTGACCCCTGGCAACACCAGAACTAAGCAGTTCTCTGACTGAGCATTGTGCTGTTTGCACCACTTAGCGGCTACTTCTGGGTTCATGTTTCTGCTAGATTTGCTTTCCATATGTACAGGGGAATAGGGTTGAGTCCAAGGCAGGACAGACAATCCTGGATGAGCCCCCAAATGTAGTGCACCCGCAGGTGTAGCTGAAGTAGATATGGGTTCCTTCCTACCTGATTCTAGTGAAACCCCTATTAGGCCCAACACACCAAGGTGGCAAGAATGACAGATTTTTTTTCTAGGTGACACATCTAGTTTAAAAGGGCAATAGCACATCCACAAACAAATTATTTCAACAGTGCACCAGTTAGCAATAAGGTATGGTGAGATATGCATGCAATGAAACCATATATCCACCCTCTTCCTCAGAACTCAACAGAAAAGGTCTTGACATTCAAACATGCACCAAGAAGGCAAAATCAAGAGTAGTAAAGCTTTATAATGCAGCAATACAAACACAGGAGAAAAATGCAATGTCATTAGGCAATAAAAAATTTATAATACAGCAATACAGATATGAGAAAATGCAATTGTCATTGAGCAGCAAAATTCTTGAAGGCAACAGTACTAACACGAGCAAAATGTAATGTCATTGAACAATGAAGATTTATAATGCAACAATACAAATATGAGAAAATGCAATGTCATTTAGCAGAACTAACACCCTCAACCCCCCTGATCAATTATAAAAAGACCAACTATGAAACACTCTATTATACCCTGTTCACTGGCCAGTGACTACTTACAGTCTTGCTACCGGAATGATGGGGCCAAGTTGTAGCTCATATGGATCCCAGTTATTTGTAATCCACAAAGCATTTGTGGGGGGGGGGGATCCACATTCTTTTTAAAATATAAAATGACGGCCAAAGCATCTCGCCACTCCATCCACAATATCCTAGTGACCAGGCACCGTGGTCCCTCTGATGAGAAAAGTAGAAAAATCACCTGCCAGAACTCTGGTAATCATCGATGGCTTTCTTGTATTAGGCCCAAAGGAACTCCTTTCTTGCTGAATCATATGCAGGCATGGCATATACAAAACCAACTGATATTGCCAACATCCTGGCAGATATGTTCAGTGCTAACTTTACCTCCCCTAACCATGAGAACTACCGCTCCATTAGCCTAACGAGCCTGGTCTGCAAGGCCATGGAACGTATCATCATGGAACTTATAAACAAAGACATTGGTAATATCCAAACTCTGAACCCCACCCAGTTCGGGTATGTAAAAGGCAGATCATGTCTCCTAAACCTGATTGACTTCTTTGAAGCAGTCACCAAAGCTGTAGACGAGGGTAAGGTGGTTCACACAGCCTATCTAGATCTCACCAAGGCTTTTGACACCATCCCCCACTCTGGAATTATAGATAAACTCACTAAACTAGCTATAAATCCCTATGTCACAAGATGAGTTGCCAACTGGCTCACTGACAGAACCCACACTGTGAAAGTAGCAGACTCCAAATCCGACTTCAGACCAGTGACAAGTGGAGTACCACAGGTTTCAGTCCTGGGTCCTCTCCTGTTTGGTGTCTACTTTTCTGAAGTACAGGCTAACACAGAAGGTCTTTGGCTAATGAAGTTCATAGATGACTGCAAACTAGGAGCCATAATTGAAACTCCTAACAATGTGGACATCCTGCAAAGGGGTCTCACTGAGACAGATGCCTGGTGTCAAAGCCATGGCCTCAAGCTCAGTGCCAAAAAGTGCATTGTCATCCCCTTTGGTAAAAACTCTGTACCCATGAGCTACCACATAGGTGGTAGTCTACTTAACACCAAAAGTGTGATAAGAGACCTTGGGACACAGGTGGACTGTACTCTCTTCTTTGATAATCACATCGCCACAGTAGTAAGGAAATCCTTCTGTGTGGTACACCTCATCACAAAAGGTTTCTCATCCAGGAAAAAAGAGGTCATTGTTCCCCTCTACTCATCACTCATTAGACCCATTATAGAGTACAATGCCCCTTTTGGTATGTACCTCACAAGACATCTACAACAACTGGGAAGGCTGAAGAAATACCTCATAAAGAGGATTACTGGCCTTAAACAGCTGCCCTATGCAGATCATCTCAAAAAATTCCAGCTTTACTCCGTCACATATCGCCTACTCAGAGGTGATCTCTGCCTAATATACAAAGCTATGTCAAGCCCACAGCTGTTGGACATGCTCCACTTTAAGAAATCCCACTCCCTCTGAGCTACATGCTCTAAGAACCTAAACCTTATCACCACAATAAACAGAACATGCTGGAGGGATAGATTCCTGTCCCAGAGACTTCCCATACTCTGGAACAAACTACCTATCTATATCAAACAATGCTCCTCGTTAGCACTCTTCAAGAAAAATCTTGATGATTGGATGGGAAATAGGAAATTCACCTCAGGGATCACCTCTGTGACTCTGCTCAACAGGGGCACAGGAAAATAATTTTCTTGGGTGGCGAAAGCCAGAGTAACTTTTTGGCTAGGCTTGTATAGGCCCTAGGGTCGATAGTCTAGTACCTACCTATGAACCTATGAGCCTATATCTATATAACTAGAGACATAGACATGTACACACACACAGACACACACACCACTCACATGCACTCAGACATATCAGAATTAAGTGATAAAATTAATGCAGTAATAGCTCAAATTACATCTAGATTTGCGCATGTTTAATTATGTGCATATCCTGCTACAGACTGTTATCCCATCTAGAATGGATTGTTCTTACAGTCTCCTGAACATAAAATTTAAGCCTTGCTCTTGGTCAAACTTTGTCCTTCCTAACCAACACTGAGACACAGGCTGACAAAGTTCTATGCAGGTTCAACATTTCTTATAAAACTGCCATTCTGTGGAGAAGAAAGAACATTGCTATTAATATACTTATCCCACAGAAGGGGTATGCAGTACCTAGACTCACCCTACAATTACTCACAAAACACCTCTTTACTTTAAAAATCTGAAAGCAAGATATTATGATTTATTTGCCTATATTTAAACAGAGAATACTACTACAAAACAATTTAAAAAACAAATTAGTATAATAGTTGCTTACTTCTCATCTCGTGTAACCTTTAAACCTCTTATCAAAGACCTCCATTAGGAAGTAAAGTTAAAACAAGGCAGACTGACTATTCATTACACACACATTTCTGGACATCACTTGGTAAACCATTACAGATTCTAGCTTCTACTAAGGTATCATTCTCTAGAGCTGTTCCACCTTCATGGAATCATATCCTACAGGAAATCAGAAAAATGTAGAAAGTGAAAAAAGATGTGAGATAGATATTTAGTAAGCATCTAAATCAAAAGCATAACTTACTATGTTTTACAGATCCTGGATAAAATAATACAATAGCATATCTTACTTTGGTACCTAATACTAGACAATATCATTCCCATGATTTAGAATGTATATAATGTAAGCATCTTGCATAGCACTTTTGGGTGAATAATTTACATACTATACATAACTAGGTATGTACATACTGCCATATTCCTAAACTAGAATAGTATAGTGCTTAAATTATTAACAAATCAGTATGTTAACTGATATGCTCCATATAAATGTATGTTCTATAAATATATATATATATATATATATATATATATATATATATATTATATATATATATATATATATATATATATATATATATATATTGAATTCTGCTTCATGAGTTATTGCAATATGTTAGAGTTTGCTAACAAAATGATACTTAGAAAAAATGCTGCAGCTCCCTAAATATATGTGTTAAATGTATATATTTGTAATTGTTGTATTCTCTGATATATTTTCTGTATTGTCTTTGTGTTGTGGCTCAGATCATGACTGAAAGGGGTTCTTGAGCTGGATCACAAATCAAATAAATCAATATAATAAAAAAAGGGAAAAATTTGTTTGTGCTTGCAATGCTTTTTGTAAAGGATGGGTTCCGGTTACCTACCTGCCCTGAAGTAGATACACCTGATACTTAAAATGCATGGAGGGGAGAATATATATACACTATGAAAGACTTGGAAAGCAAAACAGCTTTAAGATATGATCACCTTACCTCAAGTGATTAATATATAATTGTAATTTCAAGAAAACCAAGGCTATGAGAATTATAGCATTGATCAAAAATATTTTATTTTATTTAATGTAAAGGAAAAGGACACTGTTCTGATATTAATAAATGTACCAGTCACCCAGCACCCCAGCACAACCCATGGGATAGTGACAGTGTTGACATAAAACCTCATAGGGTCTCTAGGGTATCAGTAACTAGGTATTTTTTTATTTTATTGTTTTATCTTAGGATTAGCCTAGTCTAAATACAACAAAGTATAATATAATATACTATAGCTTATCTAAGTCTGAGATATAGCAGTAGATTTGCCAACAATTTGTAGGCACAGTTATTGTATTGTTCTGTATTGTTTTGTTTTGTTTTTTGGATGTATGTTCTTTGTTTTGGCAATAAAAAATAAATACACCAGTAAAACCTCAGTTCAAATATGGTACTGGTACATGGGTTCTTTATGACCTGAATAGTCTAACAGAGTTGAAACCATTTTTCTGTGAGCAAAACGTGAGACCTATTTTGCTAGAGATTTAAATCATTTAAAGTTTGCTAGCATATAAAAAGCTCACGGGAAATGTAAGAAGTACTGGGAAAATCAGGAATTATATAAATCTTGTTGAATGGCTGGGCAGAAGTTTCAGACACACAAATTACACAAAACAAGGGAAGTCGATGAATTTAGGAATAAAGGTAAATTCCAATTTAAAAAACAAACTGTTGCAAGAGTAACTAAACCACGGAAGTTATTGTTATATGATGTTGAAGATATAGTAAATCTTAACTATAAAGATTTAAAAAAAAAATCATGTCATATGACTACATTGGGCATAAGGCATTTACAACTAATTTTGTGATTCTCCTGTCTGCTCAGTACCATTAAAGGAATACATGGATGAATTACATGGATGAATTATGCCTTTGCATTTTTAAGACTATTAACATTAAAACACTGGAATGGTTTGCTGGCATCTGTATGAATGTATGAATGTGTGTGCGCGCGTGTGTGTGTGTGTGTGTGTGTGTGTGTGTGTGTGTGTGTGTGTGTGTGTGTGTGTGTGTGTGTGTGTCTGCGCACACGTGCATGTGTGTGGTGGGTGATGTCTGTCTGCCTGCCTGCTGGTTTACCCATGTAGAGAAGCAACATTAGATCCACTGGCATACATCATGGTATTAATTATGCCAGATTATACAACAAATATAATCCTGTGTGTATTAATACTGTCTGACTACACCCCAAGGTCTGTTGTATGACTCAAGAGCTATTTTGCCAAAAGACAACAGTTTTTAGCTTCTGTGCAACCACTGAATACACTTATGTGATTAAGTAAAAAGACTTTGCTTTTATACAGCAGTTGCTATTTTTCCTATGAATATAGTAACTAAACCTCTTCTATGCCTATGTAAGTGACATTACAGAGTAATAAAAGAGAATGTGTGTTTCTTTACAAATAACACTATGCTCAACAACATACATGCATACACAGAGAGGTGTGGAAATGTTGAAAAGAGGACTAGCAAAACTGCAGGAGAGATATATATACTGCAACATAAAACTCTTTTCCAATTCCAAAATCTATAGTCGGTGGAGAAAAGAAAATATCTTTTTTTTGTAATAAAAAAAGTCAATATTTTGTAGCCAGGCCATGAATGTGCAGTTCCCCAAATCAGAGTTTATTGGGGGTTGACCCCTCTTTAATATCTTTTTTGTCACTACATTGCTATGTGCAATGCTGCAATTTGTTGTTAAAGGAAAACTCCACCCTCTCCTACAGTTTAACTCAATCTTTAGTTTCTTTTCTCCCTAAAATATGGTTCCAGCATTGTATAAGTACCAGAAACCTGTTTGCACCTTTTAGAACTATTACTTCCTTGCATTGGAGTCAAAGGAAGAGAAAGCTCACCTACTTTTTTTTTTTTAACTCAACTTCTCACATACTTTGCAGATTAATTTGTTTCCACCTGCATGACATATCATAGAAACAGTTGCATTTGTAGTTTAACCTGTCAGGTACTGCTGTAAATCTTAGATTCATAGGTTCATAGGTTCATACTAGGCTATCTGCCCTAGGGCATTTATAAGCCTAGCCAGAGTGTGTTTGGCTTTCGCCACCCATTTTAAATTAATTTTGCTATGCCCTTTTTCGAGGTTAGTATACTGTGCCTCTGTCTAACAGTGACACGGAAGTGATACCCGGGGTAAACCTACGATCTCCCATCCACTCATCAAGATTCCTCTTGAAGAGAGTCAATGAGGGACTCTGCCTAACCTGGACTGGGATTTTATTCCAGAGTGAAGGGAGCCTCTGGGTTATGAATCTGTCCCTCCAGCATGTCCTATTTATTTCAGTGCTGAGGTTCAAGTCTCTCAAGCGCGTAGCTCAATGGGATTTGGATTTTCTGAGGTGCAGCATGTCCATTAATTCCGGGTTGGACATGGCTTTATACGTCAGGCACAGATCGCCTCTGAACTGGCGGTATGCTACTGAGTAGAGCTGGAGTTTCTTTAACCGGGCAGCATATGGCATCTGTTTGAGCCCTTTGATCCTCTTGGTGAGGTACTTCTGGGGTCTTTCCAGTTGCTGCAGGTGTCTGGTAAGGTACATCCCAAAAGGGGCATTGTACTCAATTATGGGCCTGATGAGGGATGAGTAAAGAGGCACGATGACTGATCTAGATGTGAATCCCTTCATGATTAGGTGGGCTATATAAAATGTTTTTTTAACCACTTTGGCCACGTGGTTGTCAAATGAGAGATTGCTATCAACTTGGGTCCCCAGGTCCCTAATTACTTCTTCTGTACTTAATGGATTACCACCTATGTGGTAATTTGTGGGCACTTTGTTTTTGCCAAAGGGGATGACTATACACTTTTTGGCATTTAGCTTGAGGCCATGGCTCTGGCACCAGTTGTCTGTTTCTATGAGGCCCTTTTGGAGGATGCTTGTGTCGGCTGGAGAGTCGATTATGGCGCCCAGTTTGCAGTCATCTGCGAACTTGGTCAGCCACAGTCCTTCCATGTTGGCCTGTACCTCCGAGAAATATATACCGAACAAGAGAGGTCCCAGGACTGAGCCTTGTGGGACACCACTTGTAACTGGTTTGGAGTCTGACATGGCTCCAGCAATTCTAACCATGTGGGTTCTGTCCTTGAGCCAGTTTGCAATCCATCTAGTGACATAGGGGTTTATATTTAAGCTGGTGAGCTTATCTATAATGCTCGAGTGGGGTATTGTATCGAAGGCTTTTGCGAGGTCCAGGTAGGCTGTGTGGACCACCTTCCCCTCGTCAATGGCCTTGGTGACTGTTTCAAAGAAATCAACCAGGTTTAAGAGGCAGGATCTGCCCTTAACAAAGCCGAACTGGGTAGGATCCAGTGTTTGTAGGTCCCCAATATCTTTATTTATGAGGTCCATGATGATCCTTTCCATAGCTTTGCAGACCAAGCTAGTCAGGCTTATGGGGCAATAGTTTCCAGGATCCGTGAGGCACCACCTTTATGGAGAAGGCCCACTGTTGCTGTACGCCACTCTTTGGGCACATATCCTGTAGTAAGGCTGAGATTGAACAGTAGTTTTATGTTTGGGTTTAGCTCTTCTTGGAGTTCATGTAGGACGCAGCCGGGGACACCATCTGTTCCCATTGATGCTGTGTTTTTTGCTTTGGAGAGGGCGGCTCTTACCTGAGCATCTGAGATGTCAGGGAGGCAGCACTCTGCTGGGATAGATATTTGCCCTTTTGGTGGGGAGCGGGGGGAGAAGTTTGCGCTGAACCTGTCAGCTAGGATGTTGGCAATGTCTGTGGGTTTGGTGTATTTTTTGTCATTTTGGACTAATTCTGAGCATATCTGGGAATAACCACCCAGGTTCCTAACATAACTAAAGAAAGCCTTGTGATTATCCTTAGTGTCCTGTGCAATTTTTCTCTCGAAGCTGGCCTTAGACAATTTTATGTGTGCCCGTAGTTTTTTGCTAATACTGATCAGTGATGCCTTCCCCTTTTGGGATTTTGCTCTATCATTTAGTAGCTTCCTCCTTCTATTGTATAGTTTGTTTATGGCTGGGGTCCACCAGACAGGACGTCTACCTTTGGAGGATTGGGTCTTGGTTTTATTTGGGATCGCATGATCCATGCATTCCTGAAGGTGTTCATAGAATGCGTTTATAAAGGATTCTGCGGTCTGGGCCGTATTTTCCACAGGCCCGGGGGCTTTGAAGGATTCCACCTCAGTTTTGAGGAGTGTGAAATTTGCTTTAGAGAAGTTTTTCACTGTGGTTTTCTGGGCAGGGGGTGGGGTCGGGATGTGAATATCCAGTGAGATTAGTTTATGGTCTGATCTTACCAGTGAGGGATACACTTCTGGTCTGGAGCATAGAGTCCCCATGTTGGTGATGATCAGGTCCAGTATGTTTTCCCCTCTTGTGGGAGTGGTAACAAGTTGTTCCATAGCATTTGAGTTTATAAATTCTAGGAACCTTTGGGCTAGGGTGTTGGAGCTGGAGTAATGCTCCCAGTCTATGTTTGGGTAGTTGAAGTCGACCAATATAATGGTATTTGGAGAGACCTTCATATTTTCCAGTGTTCTCAGGAAGGCCGAGTGGGGTTCCTGGGTTTGGGAGGGTGGTCTGCAGCAGGCTATAAACTGGAAGGCAGTTTTTCCCACTGTTAGTTGCACATGGATAGTCTCTGATGCTTCGTGCTTTGCCACCAACCTGGAGGTGTGGGTATCTTTGATGAATATCGATACTCCCCCTCCTTTTGTGGTTCGGTCCAAGTTTTGGGGCCGAAAAGCATGGTATGAGGTATAACCTGGTAGTGCTGGGGTGCTCTCGGGAGCCCTGAACCAGGTTTCTGTTACTGCACAGATATCGATGTTCTCCATGCTAAGGAGAGTTTCGAGTGCGTGCATCTTGAGGTTTAGACTTCTGGCGTTGAGTAGCATTACTCTTAGTTTCTTATCCCTTGTGATACCTATGGAGGTGGGTTTGTCTTTTGAGCCTTGCCTAAAAAGGCACTATGGGGGTAGCAAGATCCTTTGCCAATATCCGAAAGCCCAGGGGTGACAGGTGCAAGCCATCCCTAGCGAAGCATCGTGGCTTGTCGAGCATATCATCCCAAGCTGACAGGCATTGGATCCCCTTTGAATGACACCAGTACTTAAGCCAATTGTTGAAATTGATCATCTTGTCTTCATATTGTGGCATCATTCTTGGTGAGGGTAAGATGCTACTCAAGGTCAGGGTCATACCGGTCTGGGCTACATGCTCAGAGAGCTCCTTTATGTCTCTTTTCATGTAGTCCAGGGAGGTACGTCTCAGGTCATTCACACCAGCATGGACAATGACTGAGTCATATTTGTACTTGCCTTGGAGTGACCTGAGTGCTTGTGTTATGTGGCGGATCCTAGCGCCCGACAGGCTGCTCACCGTGACCTTCTCCTTGTTCAGCCTGGTGAGCGGGACGTCAGTGTGCCTGACAGAGTCACCTGTTACAAGTGTATCAGGTGTGTTGTTTAGTCTTAAGGGCTGTGACTGTTTGGCACACTGGCTTTGTGAGATATGTGTTGCACGTGTTTTGTTTTGGGGTAGCAGCTGCTTGGGTGTCTGCTTTGGAGGTCTCTGCTGCTTCGGCAGATCTTTATTTAGAGCCTCCGAGTATGTTTTTGTGTGATTATGTGTTTGGTTTGCTATCGTGGTAGGTCTATGTGAGATTGGAATTGTAGTGAGTGTGGTTTCCTTCTCCTCCTGACTGGTTATGCCAGTACTGAGTTGAGAGAGCTTAGCCTCTAGTTTGGCTATATGGTTGCATCTCTCACATGTGTTGGAATTTGTTGGGAGGAGGAGAGGGTTGTCTGTGTACATGAGGCAGTTGTAACATTGCCTCAAGATTCCCAGATTCACCTTCTGGACCGGAGAGGAGATTGACAACTGACCTTTGGACATGCTAGAATAATATTGGGAATTCCTTAATAATTGAAAACCAGGGCCAGTGGGGAGTGAGGGTGTAGTGCTTTTAATTTTTAGTGCTGACTTATATAATTGCTTTAGTGAGCAAGTGCCAGGTAACTTAAGTGCAATGTGTTACAGGTAACTTAAATGCAAAAACGACAAACAGTAACTTTCTTTCAAGTGAAACAAGGAAATAAGTACAGTAAGCAATGCAGATATCACTAGTGATCCACAGAAGCTGAGAAGTCGTATTAGGTGGAATTAGCATTCCAGGAAATAACAAGCAAACAAACAACAAGCATATAAACAAAGCTAGATTCAGCAGGCCTGGATCTAGTCTATGCTACAGCAAACAAGGTGTACCAATTTCAGTAAGATACAGTTCAAATATTCAGGCACTATAAACCTTTAACCAGAAATTCCCAGCTCAGAAGGGCAGAGTCCAGCCTCTTCTCCCACAAGAGTGCAGACCACAAACCTTCTTAATGTAAAATAACTGGCCTGAAGCCCAAGTGCTTAAACCAGAACTAATACACTTTAAGAATAACAGACACTGGGCTCTCAATCAGCAGTTCCCAACTTAAAAGGATGAAAGCTACCTGTCCTGCCACCACAGTGCATGCCACAAACCTTCCTAATGTAAAACAACTGGTCTGAAGCCCAATTGCTTAATCCAAAAGACTTAGCATGATAGCTACACATTAATCAAGTTACTACCAAGCAGTAATAAATACAATTGAATACTTTAGAGAATGCCTGGATTAGTGCTCAAGTTACACAAACAAAGCTAGATCCAGCAGGCCCGAATCCAGTCTATGCCACAGCAAACAAGGCGCACCAACTTCAGTAAGAAGCAGTTCAGATATGCATGCACTACAAGCCTTCAACCAGAAATTCCCAGCTCAGAAGGGCAGAGTCCAGCCTCTCCTCCCACAAGAGTGCAGACCACGAACCCTCTTAATGTAAAATAACGGGCCTGAAAGCCCAAGTGCTTAAACCAGAATTAATACACTTTTAGAATAACAGACACTGAGCCCTCAATCAGCAGTTGCCAACCTAGAAGGATGTAAGCTACCTGTTCTGCCACTACAGTGCAGACCACAAACCCTCTCAGTGCAAAACAACTGGTCCGAAGCCCAAGTGTTTAAACCAAAAGGCTTAGAATGAGTTACACCAAGCAGTAATAAATACAATTGAGTACTTTTGCGATGATGCAAAAGTAAAAAAAAGTAGGTAGAAACACAAGTACAGTAAAAGCAGATGAAATTTTTTTTTTTTTTTTTTTTTCTGAACAAGTGCTGAGATTAAAGAAACAGATTTGAGTGCTGAAACTAGAAAACTGGCTAGTTATAAGAAAAAAAAAAAACTAAGCTAGAAGGCTTCCCTCCAACACAGAAGGGCTTGGGGGCACAGAGGCCTACAAATAGTCTATACCACTTAACAGGAAAGGCAGGAAACAAGCTTAATTTTTTTGTTTCTGTTTCCCAGATGCTCTCTTTGTACACAGTTGGAGTGCCTGAAATCAGAATATGATCTCACTGCACTCAGTTGAGTGAGAAAATGAGATGGGCCCAGAAGGAGTATCCAAACACAAATTTACAAGAGGGGCGGGCAGTTGCAAGGCCACTAAGATTAACACCAAAACAAAAACAGGGAGGGTGGGTGCGACTAACTGAAGAGCAGAGTGAAAACTTCCAGTTCAGCTAATATTCCTTCCACACAGTTAAAATCAATTTAAATACTGTATTTTTTTAAAAAAAAAAGAGCAGATAAAGGTACTTAAATTCTCTTATACGTCCTGTTGAATATAGCAAGTTCTTAGCCGGCCAAAGCTGAGGTTTTTAAGCAGAAAATATTTCACACTGTACCACTTATATAGGCAAGGACAGGAAATCAAAGAATGTGAAGATGTGGAATTAATGCTGTTAAGGTCAGGAACACAGCAGCTGATACAAAAAAAGATAGAAGGCTGTGGAACTGTTTTCCACTCTTTTGTTGCAGAGAGGAGGAGAACTTAACACGTCCCTTTCATAGCAAAACAAAGCAATTAGATCAGCCAGGGATTTAATGGCAATTGTCACCTCTTCTGACAAATTTACATAAGCAGCAACGCAGTAGGTTCATAGGTTCATAGGCAGGTACTAGGCTATCAGCCCAAGGTCCTAAGTAAGCCTAGCCAGCAAGGTTCCCTGGCTTACGCCACCCAAGGAAGTTATTTTCCTATGCCCCTGTCGAGCAGAGCCACAGAAGTGATCCCGGGGTGTATTTCCTATTTCCCATCCACTTATCAAGATTTTTCTTGAAGACTGCTAATAAAGAACTTTGCTTGGGATAGCATGATCCATGCACTTGTGTAAGTGCTTATAGAGTGCATCTGTGTAGGATTCAGCAGTCATAACGTATTGTTCATCTGCATGGGTGCCATGAAGTTCACCACATCTGTCTTAAGAAGCATGAAGTTGGCTTTGGAGAATTTTTTTACAGTGATTTCCTTAATGGGGGGGTGGGGCAGGATGTGGATATCTAGAGTGATTAGCTTATGGTCGGATCTGACTAACGAGGAGTTGACTTCAGGTGTGGAACACTGGTCACTCGTGTTGGTGATGACTAGGTCTAGAATATTGTTGCCCCTTGTGAGGGTGTAGATAAGTTGATCAAGGGCATTGGAATTTATGAATTCCAGAAAACGTTGAGCGAAGGAGTTGGTGCATGAGTAGTTTTCCCAGTTAATGGTTGGGTAGTTGAAATTGCCCATTATTAGGGTGTTTGGTTGAACCCTAATATTTTCCAGTATATCAAGAAAAGAGGAGTGGGAATCCTGGGGCATGGTGGGGGATCTGTAGCAAGCTACAATTTGGATTGCAGTTTTGCCCAGAGTTAGTTGCACTTAGATAACCTCGGATGCATTATGCTGCGCAACTAACCTGGAGGTGTGGATATCCTTAATGAATATGGACACACCTCTGCCTTTGGTGTTCCGGTCCAGGTTAGGTTGCCAAAAAGTGTGGTATGAGTTATATTCTGGTAATTCAGGGGTGCTCTCTGGAGCCTTGAACAAGGTCTCAGTGACTGCACAGATATCGATGTTCTCCATTTTAAGGAGTGCCTCGAGGGAGTGCATTTTGAGATTTAGACTTCTAGCATTGAGTAGCATTACCCTCAGTTATTTCTTGCCTGTTCCTGTTACCATGGTGAATTTGTCATTTGAACCTTGCCTAAAAAAGGCACTATAGGGGCAGCAAGAGCTTTAGCCAATATCCGGAATCCCAGGGGTGACAGGTGCAGGCCATCTCTGGCAAAGCTTCACGGACTGTCGACCTTGTCATCCCAGGCAGACAGATACTGGATCCCCTTAGACTGACACCAGAAGCTTAGCCAATTGTTGAAGTCAATCATTTTGTCCTTGTACTGCGGTATCATTCTGGGCAATGGCAGGATACTACTCAGGGCTAGGGTCATACCTGCCTGGGCTACAAGATCGGAGAGCTCTTCCATGTCTCTTTTCATGTAGTCCAGGGAGGTACATCTCAGGTCATTCACACCAACATGGACAATGACAGAAACATATTTGTACTTGTTGTGGAGTGACCTGAGTGCGTGGGTTATGTGGTGGATCCTGGCACCCGACAGGCAGCTGACAGTAACCTTCTCCTTGTTTAACCTGGTGAGTGGGAAATCAGTGTGCCTGACTATAGAGTCACCTATGGCTAGTGTGTTGGGTACGTTGTTTTGCCTTATGGGCTGTGGTTGAGTGGCACACTGAGTCTGTGGGCTATGTATCATTTGGGTTGTGTTGGGGGGTGGAAGTTGCTTGCGTTTCTGCTTTGGAGGTCTCTGTTGCTTCTGCAGATTATTATTGAGAGCCTCTGTGAATGTTTTTATGTTTCTATGTGTGAATTTGTGGGGTGTAGGTTTAGTGGGACTATGTGATGAGTGTGGTGTGGTGCAAGTGTTTACCTTCTCCTCTTGACTGTCAAGTTCAGTCTTGGTTGGAGAGAGCTTTACCTACAGTTTGGCTAGATAAGTGCATCTCTCACAGGTTGTGGTGTTGGGTGGTAGGTGGAGAGGGTTGTCTGTGTACATGAGGCAATTGCTACATTGCCCCAAGATGCCCAGATTCATCAGATAGACAGGAGAGAACACTGGGAGCTGACCCTTGGACATGACTGAATAAAAAACTATTTTCCTCTAGACAAGTGAGGAAAGTGAGTATAAGAGCTGTTTTTCTCTAAGCAAGTGAGGAAAGTAAGTACAAAAACAGTTTTCCTCTAGGTAAAGAGGAAGGTTGAGTGCTGTAGTAATTTGTAGCTTATTTAGTGCTAACAACAAGTTCTGAACAAGTGCTGAGCACGAATAAGCAAATTCAAGTGCTAAAACTAAGAATCTGTACCTGGATCTTGTGGTAGATAGGCTACCTAGTGCTTATCACTCCCACTGATAAGCTAGAATGCTTCCCTCCAACACAGAAAGGCTTGGGGGGCTCAGAAGCTTACAAACAGTCCTGGATACAGGAAATCTGTATCTGGACTACACAAGTTACAGGAAAGGTGGGAAACAAGTGCAAATACGGGCTTTTAAACCAGAAAGTTGAAAGAGATGGAATAACTGCCCAAATGGCCAATAAACTGCAATTTCTGGGCCAAAAACCACTGTTGTGGTAGACAGGCTACCTTGTGCTTACCACTCCCACTGATAAACTAGAAGGCTTCCCTCCAACACAGAAAGGCTTGGGGGGGGGTACTCAGAAGCTTACAAGTAGTCCTGAATATAGCAAATCTGTATCTGGACTAGACTAGTTACAGGAAAGGTGGGAAACAAGCGCAAATGCAGACTTTCAAACCAGAAAGTTGAAAGAGATGGAGAAACTGCCAAACGGCCAATAAACTACAATTTCTGGACCAGAAACCACTCTTGTGGTAGATAGGCTACCTAGTGCTTACCACTCCCCTGATAAGCTAGAAGGCTTCCCTCCAACACAGAAAGGCTTGGTGGGCTCAGAAGGTTACAAACAGTCCTGGATACAGCAAATCTGTATCTGGACTAGACTAGTTACAGAAAAGGTAGGAAACAAGCGCAAATGCAGGTTTTTAAACCAGAAAGTTGAAAGAGATGGAAAAACTGCCCAAACGGCCAATAAACTACAATTTCTGTGCCAGAAACCACTCTTGTGGTAGATAGGCTACCTAGTGCTTACCACTCCCACTGATAAGCTAGAATGCTTTCCTCTAACACGGAAAGGCTTTGGGGGCTCAAAAGCTTACAAACAGTCCTGGTTACAGAAAATATGTATCTGGACTAGACTAGTTACAGGAAAGGCAGGAAACAAGGTTAGAAAATTTTTCTTTTTCGGAAAGTGGAAAGGGAGAAAGGAGAAACAGAAGATAATTCAAAATTAAGGACCTAAGTGGCTTGCCCTTCACAAATATTCTCTCTGTATTAGGTAGAGTGAGCTAGTGACACTAGACTGGAACAGAGCTGGGATTGATCTGAACAGATGGGACTGGTAGGAGTACTTGAAGTCAAAATATGATCTCACTGTACTTGGTTGAGTGAGCAAATGAGATAGACCCAGGAGGAGTGTTCAAACACAAATTTACAGGAGGGGCAGGCAATTCCAAAGCCACCAAGATTAGTACCAAAACAAGAATAAGGAGGGTGGGTGGGAAACTAACTGCAGAGACAGAGAGATAGACCACATTATTCTATGAAACAATTAAATAAAAAATAAATAACTACAGAGAGAAACAGACACAATATTCAATGAAACAATTAAATAGAAAAATAAAATGCAGTACAATCTTTAACACTGCAAATTTGTACTTAACTCAGCTAGTAATGCAGTTGATTGTAGGTATGTAGCAGAAGCCAAATAACTCAGGTATTGAGCAGTAATAAATTCAAAGATATGTGCCTCACTTATAAATACAGAAAAACCCTCTAGGCTAAGGTATTGAGTAGTAATAAATTCAAATATATGTGCCTCACTTATAAATACAGAAAAACCCTCTATGCTAATAGTTTAACATTGAATATCAATGAAGTGAAACACAATAACCCCCACTAATTGCAGAGACAGAGAGAGACCACAGTATTCTATGAAACAATTAAATAGAAAAATGAATAACTACAGAGAGACACAGACACAATATTCAATGAAACAAATAGACAGAAAAATGAAATGCAGTACAATCTTTAACACTGCAAATTTGTACTTAACTCAGCTAGTAATGCAGTTGATTGTAAGTATGTAGCAGAAGCCAAATAACTCAGCTATTGAGCAGTATTGAAATGCTAAGCTTTAAATGTTGGTTACTTATGTTAAGATAACTTAAATATAGCATCAAAGATTTCTGTGACATTTAGAGAAAAGTCAGAACATAGTTTTTCTTGTAAAGTATCAATGCAGTTACCATTTTCAACCCTCCCCAGGCCAGAACTGCAGAAAGAGAGACAGGTGGTAACCCTGTCAACTAGGTGCACTGATACTATCCATAAAAAAGTATTTTATGCTTTTTGTGACATCCTTCCAGAAGGGGATGCATATCTGGTATACACAGATCCATGGTAAGAGATTCCCACTGACTTTGAGTCAGTCATTACACTGTTAGAGTGCATGAGCATTTTGTAGCCCACAAAAGGAAATGTGACCATTGATGGCAACCATAATATACAACTGAATTCACTTTAACATACATTTACTATGTGCTCTTGCATTAACAACAGTAAGAAAAGGAAAGCAGATGTACTTAACTGTGTTTAAATGTATACACACACACACACACACACACACACACACACACACACACACACACACACACACACACACACACACACACACAGTCAGACGTGCATTTAAGCATAGTATTGCATCCCACATGTAGTATTCTACATGCTACGTACATTTTTATACACACAGACGCACACACACGCACACACACACACACACACACACACACACACACACACACACACACACACTCACACACAAACACATATATCTCTGTGTGTGTAAGCAATATACAGTACACAAAATTTCCATTTTGATTTGTTTTTCTTGAAAGGACATGAAGTACATACAGGCATATAATCTAGTTCTCCATTACACACACACACACACACACACACACACACACACACACACACACACACACACACACACACACACACACACACACACACACTCATATGTTTTTGTACACGTGTACTTTATACACATACACATATATACAAACACACAATATTTTATATATATATATATATATATGTGTGTGTGTGTGTGTGTGTGTGTGTGTGTGTGTGCAATATGGGTGTATATAATTAATTAATTTATAACAAACAACATAATAGAATTAAGCATTGTTAATGCATACATTCTAGTAAATGTTGCTTAATGTTTTCCTTGGTCACTGTCACACATTGGCTATGTGTTGGACATGCAGTCCTGGTCAGTGTCTTTATGTCAGTATTTTTTTCTTTGTATTGCTAAATGCATTTAATACTTGTCATTATCTTTTCAATGTAGCCCAAATCCTGGCTGAAAAAGGTCCTGGGACCAGTTCACTTTCCTGGTTACGAAAGTATAAATAAATACGAAATAGAAAAAAAGGAGGGTGAGCATGACAGAAATAATTAAAGAACTAGTAAAGCACATTTTAAATCTGCATCATTCATGAGAGAGAAAAATAAACTTCCCACTGAAGGCATTGGGAAGTAGCAGACAGACTTAGTTTGGAGTCCTACTACTTATGATATGGCAAGGATCATTTACTGCAGTTAGAGTTTTCACACCTCAGCATGACAGTGTTGTGAAAGGCCTGTCAATTCTTTTAGAACTACAAAAATTCCCATTACAAAAGCCTTCTATTTACCTGCTTTCATTTGCTGGAAGTAGGTAACAGCTATTTATAGCATAAAACATGCTCTGACTGACACATAAATGAGGCTCAGTCAGGAAAACACAGAAGTAGCTCTGTTACAGAAGGTGTGTTTATATGACGGTGCTTCACAGTCCTTCCTTATGTCTAGCATGACTCATATAAACAGTACTTGAAATGTATTCTGGGAAGAAGGAATGAAAGCAAGAAAATAAAATCACGTTACCAAGGCAGACCCATCATCCGACATTTTAAGGGAAACACATTAAAAATGTTTAAAAGGCACTTGGACTGATTTTGAGGCATTAAAATAGCTTGAAAACAAAGAAACAATGAACAAAAATGTTTTTTTTTTGAGTTCTAAGGTGGAGTTTTCTTTTAAAGTGTCTTAAATCATTTATCTATGTAGTCACAAAAACTGTTCACTGCTTTGTCCCAGCCCTGTCAGAAATTAACTAACAGTAATTTAAGTTTACTTTATAATTGTTTGCCCCCCTTCCAACACAACCATCAAGCTGTTATCCATTATTATACCATCTGTCCTCCCAGAAAAATGGGAGAGTGAGACAAAAACTGTGTATTATGACTGTCATCCTGAAAGGTTTAGGAAACATTCCATGCAACAACTCTCTTTTTAGCTGGAAGCTTTTTGCAGTGCCTACAAAACTGGACACTGCACCGCTAAAGTCTCGCACACAATTATTATTCTAGTTAGAGTATATGCTCATTCTTTGGTAGACTCACAATCCCCAGAGTCCCTAGTTCCATGTGTTGAAATCCTTGGCCTTCCCCATGAAAAGCTCTTGTGAACAGAATATGCCAACAAGGGTTAGCCAATACTGAATGCTCACCCTCTTTCCTTCCATGCTAGCTTTGCCAACTCCCAGGCTCCTAGATGAAGTTGGGTAATTCGGGGTAGGGCCTGAGCCAAAACTTCTCTGCTACAGAGTTGGCCTGGTGGTAGCTTAGATTTAATGCAAACTAAATCAGACTGAAAGCTAGAAGTTAGGACACAATTGCACATTTGTGAATGTGAAAGTGCTGTCAATAACAAAAATGAAGAGGGCCAGTTTGGTAATTAATTGAAATGACCTGTATGTGCAAAGTAACCATAAGAAAACATGAAGAAACCCAGGTAGTGTACGATACAGAGGGAAATCATTACCAGTAGAATTAGAAAACGTGTTATTTCTCTCAGAAAAATATTGATGAGATGCTATTTTTGACCATAGAACAGACCGCAGAATAGACCGCAGAAAACATGTGCGGGCAACAACACCTCAGGATGCATAATACTCAACATCAGTGTTCCTCAGGGTTGTGTGCTAAGCCCACTGTTTTTCACCATCTTCACCCATGACTGTTCTGCAAAATACAACACCAATCACATCATTAAGTTTGCAGATGATACTATGGATGTGGGCCTCATCAAAGGAGAGGATGAAAGAGCTTACAGACAAGAGGTCTACTCATTGATTGACTGGTGTGCTAAGAACAACCTTGACCTGAATGTCAATAAAACAAAAGCAAAACAGTGTAAGAAACTTCTCTGTGTGGAAGATATATCTAGGTAATCACTGTATTTTAATCAGATCAGATAATGGTAGTAGAAATAGCGAACTTAAACTTGTCCTAAATCAAAAAAATAATAAAAAATATATAATTTGAAATATTGCACAGAATTACTAAATATTCAAAAGTAGTCCAGTCAAGGCAGGTATTCTGCTTCCAGTCAAAAATCCTTTATTAAGTATTGCTTGGATTACGTTTGAATACTTAGTAATTCTGTACAATATTTCAAATTATATATTTTTTATTATTTTTTTGATTTAGGACAAGTTTAAGTTCACTATTTCTACTACCATTATCTGATTTGATTAATATACAGTGATTACCTTAATATATCTTCCACACAGAACAGTTTCTTACACTGTTTTGTTTTTGGAACCACTGTACTTGTTTAGGGGGTTGTTTTCGACTTTGGGGATACCATGGAGATTACTTGTTTTTCAATAAAACAAAAGAAATCATTATAGACTTCAGGAAAAGGTCAACAGCACACTCACCACTCGATAAATTGTGAAGCAGTGGAAAGCGTCAAATCTGCAAAGTTTTTAGGGGTACACATTTCGGAGGATCTCTCTTGGACTGCGAACACTGAACAGTTGGTCAAAAAAGCACACCAACATCTCCATTTTCTCAGAAGGTGCAAAAAAGCAAATCTCCTACCTACTGTTCTCATCACTTTCTACAGAGGAGCAGTTGGGAGCATTCTCACTAGTAGCTTCACAGTTTGGTTTGGGAAGAGTACAATAGCAGAAAGAAAGAAGCTACAGAGAGTGGCGCAAGTTGACAAAAAAATCATGGGCACCAACTTACCATTAATCCAGGATCTCTTCACAAGAAGAAGCATTAAATGTGCATCCAAAATAATTTGTGACCCCTCTCAAGCTGCACACGGCTAGTTTACACAACTGTATTTGGCAAGAGATATCAGAGTATCGGCTGCAAGATCACCAGATACTTAAACAGCTTCTATCCAACAGCGTTGAGACTTATAAACTCTTCTACCAGCCAGCGATTACTTGGTCAGTAATCATTCACAATATGTAGTTTAGCTGATAACTGTGTAATATCTTTTTTTTAATTTTTGATGGAGCAATATATTTTCCTATTCATTCACAACTGCCTGCTGTTTGTCTGATACCTATGAACAAAGGAGGACAATTTTAACATGTGCAATCCTACTCTGTCACGCTGCTATGTACAGTGTTCTTCTTATGACAGTCTGGGAGGGCTTGTGTGTTTTTGCTGTTATTATTGTTTTTTTATCCTTCCGTGGGTCTTGTATTGAATAGCTTTTTTTTTAATTGAAATGTTATACTGTTGTTCTTGTTATCCTTGCTTCCTATGTACTTTCTGGTGAGTTGATACTCAGAATTTCGTTTAGGCTACACTTGTGTAGTCCTAAATGACAATAAAGTTTACTTTGACTTTGACTATTTTAAACAATGAGTACAATTCTAGAGGCCCCATCTTTGTTGGGAACTGAAATAAAGCTTGGTCCAGGCCAGGAGTTATAAGATTTATACAAACAAGTACACAACCAAGGAAAAGAAGTAATGGGGTAACACACTAGACACGTTGAAATATTTTATGAGAATCAATTAATTCTCAAGGACCTATCTATAGGTGAAGAAATTAAATTATGGGACACACTTTGGGCACCAATGCATTGATTACCAAAAGTAGCAAACTTAAAGTTGTTTTTACCAATGGCCAAAAAACAGTAGAGTGAAAACAATGAAATGCATGTTTTTGCAGGTAGCTTGAACAATCCTTTATTTCCAATATGGGGGAGCACCTCAAAAAACTAATGCATGTTTTTGCAGGTAGCTTGAACAATCCTTTATTTCCAATATGGGGGAGCACCTCAAAAACCTTAGTGCAAACTCCAAGATCACCATATGACAGTATTTTTCTTTCTGCATCTTCTATTGTAGTTGACTTGTGACAAAAATCAGCATTCAGTTTGTTGGTTCTGATGAGCTGATAATTAGTATATATCTGATATGCAGTCCATATCTCAGGATACAGTAGCAGGATAAGGGACCATAACTTAAAAATAGAGGAATGGTAACTAGAAAGTTGATAAAGTATTTTTTTTTTTCTTTTGGAGATGGCTATGGATGCACAGCCTACCACAAATAGAAGTACATTCATCAACAGCAGGATAATCTGAAGTGCCATGTGATTAAAAATACTCATATTAGCCAGGAGAAGAAAACTGGATATAGTATGTTTGGTTGTGGATTTCTTCATTGCAGCCTACTAGTTCACAACCACACATAATAAGAGTTTGCAAAATAACAAAACTTGTGTTTCCTGTAGTTGGGCTTTTCTCCACACCCTTTTGAAGAATGAAACTACTCACAACCTGCAGACGTCAATGTACTGCAAGAAAGGTATACAGTGACCTCAGAGAAAGGAGGACCACAGACACCCAGGCTCTGATGAAGTACAAATCCTGGCAAATTCAATGTAAATTAGTTTAACATGGAAATCACCTCATGATGGGTGGAAAGAGAAAACTGAGGGGGTTGAGTAGATGTCTCTTATCTGTCATCACCTTCTGTGTTCTTTGTATAGCAAGTACAATAAACTACATGGAGATCAATGGAAGTTAATGGAAATGCAATGCTAAGAACAGCAAGGGCAATTCAATTAAGAGCAACTAAGTTATTTAATCATGATTTCTGAAGATAGCTATTTTGCACTAACAAAGATTCATTTACTAAAGCACAGTTTATTTGTGAGAAGACAATAATCAGAGTAAACCTTGTCCTTGTAATTTATGCCATGTATGACAGCAGCAAGCAAATCAAATCAAGCTGTCACTTTACTCCCCCTTAGCTGCAGGATATGGAAAGATAATTCCACCAACAGCATTTTTTTCACTTGCAATCATTTTGTCCCTTCAGTATTTTTTTGACATGACCACACTTCTCTGTCTAGTACATCTACACATGGTTATTTCCTCAGATGTCATTTCTGCATCTGGTTAATATGAGGTATGTATCTGGTATTTTTAATACTAGAGCTAAAAATCCCTACCCCTTTGTGACTAAACTCTCATCTAGTCCTAAGATGGTACTTAGGCTGTACCTCTGAAGGGTACTAAATGGTTGTTCCTGCCTGTTAGATTTATACAGCTACACTGTAGAACTGTAAATTATGAATTATATTTTATTCTGCATGTTATGTTCTGCACCTTGTGAACAGGCAACAACATTATATTACGTAACAAAGTAATTTCTTAACTTATCATCACCCAGCTTGATATGAAATTTCAGACTAATAGCTCTCACAGTTAACCCACAAGATTCCTCAACATATTCTCACCCTTAAGAATTGCTCTGAGGTTTTCCACATTCCTGTGGTTAATACAAAACAGTTTTACATTTTAATGTATGGGCTTTGGCAGTGTGACTGCTCCCCACATGCAGGCACTTTATTCCTTTATCTGGCTAGGTTTTGTTTGGCATTCTGTTTGCGATCTTTTCTAATTTGTGGTCTGAACATAAGCAGTGGGGTGGGAAGAGAATGAAAGCTTTCCTGTATTGTGGTGTGAAGTCTGGCCCCTGAAACACCAAAGCTGAGCTGAGGCAGTAAGTGCTGTAAAGGTCTAACCAGGCCTTATACAATAACAGAAATAAAATACTCCAAAGTGTCTAGCCAAATATAATAACACTTGGCTGTCCAGTGCTCTTGTACACTACATTGTTAAAAGGCATGAATGTTCTTGGCATGGAAAGATGGGTATTTAATATTTTCCGATGAACTTTGGATGCAGTCACAGTAATTTATGCACAATAAAGGGAAAGAAGCTGAGCTGTAAAGAATAAGACCTTAATTCATGATTTATGACTAGGAATTGCATACTGAATTTAAGAAAGACTTCTGTAAAGAATGCAGGGGCTATAGTCCTTGCATACTTTTATAATTCACTTATGACCACTGGCTATACATTTGTTTTCGTTATGAGACTTAGGTACTTCATCTCGCTGACTGATCTGTTCAGAGAGATATAATGTTCAAGTAGGTGCAGTGCGACTCTGACCCAATTTTACTGCATATATGACTTTATAAGGTATTCTAACCAGGTGAATATATTGTTGTCTAGACTTCTTTTATTGATATAGCTTCTCTAATCATGTACCAGAGTCTTAATGTTTCCAGCTTTGCCAGCTATCACAAACAGTAACAAACTATTTGATCTGGCATTAGATAAAAATAATCTGTCACCTCCAAGCTCACGCCAGCATCACCACCATCACGTTCTAGTACTGCAATAAGAGTTAACATCACTGGAGATGCTATTGGGAATCCTGGTTTGTGTTTTGGTGTAGTAGAATCCATAATAAATATTAGATGTTTATTTTCTAGTTTTGTGTGATAGATTACTTCTTTTGGATAGTATATACATATAGATAGATAGATAGATATATACATATAGATACATAGCTCGATATAGATATAGATATATGGGTATGCTGAAGATAATAGAATTTTCAATAGATTAACATTCAAAAAAGTTGATAAAGGCCAGAAACTGAGCATCAATGACATAATGTGCATATTCAGAGACATAGCCTTGGATGTTATTAACAGGGGGATCCCCCACCCCTACACTCCCCATATGGCATGCTGTGCTCCCAAATACCCTGCTAATTAAATATTTGTTTATGCATTTATTTATTTATTTAATTGACATTTGTTGACCGGGATAGTCTGACTGAGCTTGCACCCTTTTTCAGTGAAGGCCCAGGGAGAAAAGCTCCAGAGTACAGATTATAAAAGTAAAGATTATATATACAAGTAAAAAAAATCATAGTAGAAATTATGCAAGTAAAAATTTCACAGTACAAATTATGCAGGTAAAAAAAAATGATAGGAATAAAGTAAAATATAAAAAAAAACAAAAGCATATACAAAAAAGGTTAAACAGATGACCATTTGCAGCAGAAGTAAGAGATCTCAGCAAATGGGTCATTTCAGATAAGTATTAAGTATGAGAAGGTAGGTTAAAACAAAGTGGCAAAAAGTACAGAAGAATTGATTATTGGTGGTCTAGTATGAGAATAATAACAGTTTGACATGTTACAGTGTGAGGGGGAATAGGAGAGAAGGGTAATGAGATTTATGTCAGATTAGTGGGGGCAGGAATTTGGAGGGGTGTGGTGAGCAGTAGTTGATAATTGTTGTAATATATATAGACAGTATGAATAGATAGCAGAATTGTGGGAAAGGAAGAGGCAGAAGGGAATGTAAGGGAGGGGGAAGAAGAAAGGAGGAAAGAGGGAAGGGAATATTTCAAGTGGGATGATTGCAGTGACATTTCCAGGCACCGTATAAGTAATTTCTGAGAGTTGTCTTGAATTCATGAGCATGGGTAATATTTGTGTGGGCCATGGGAAGCTTACTCCATGACAGAGCAGGAAGGTAGCTGTAGAGGTTTTATTCAAGTGATTTTTTAGGTTTATGAATCTATAAGAGTCATTAGCCTGAGCTTCTAAAGGAATGTGGTGGGTTATAGAGGGAGACAAGACAAAATATGCTAGGGAAGGAGGAAGGCTTGTTTAGTATACTGCGAATGATGCGAAGGTGAGTAAATAAGAAGTGGTTAGGAAACTCTAACCAGCTGAGAATTTGGAGCCTGAGACAGTGGTGTGATTTTTGTGGCAGGTTAGCTACAAATCTGGCTACTTTGTTGTATGTGGTTTCAAGTTTGGATAGTAGAGAGGATTGTAAGTTAGAAAGGATTTGAGAGCTGTTGAAGAGGTTAGGTGAAGATAAGCCTGGGTAAGTGAGATTCTGGACTTGGGGGTTGGAACCTTTTGTTTCTATAAAGTAGGCCAAGCTTTTGGTGAGTTTTCTTAATACAGTGGTGTACACAGAGGTTGAATTTCAGTTGGTCATTGATGATTACTCCCAGGAGCTTTGTGTGGGATTCAGATGCGACAGTGATGTTGTTAAGGGAAGAGATGGTGAAAGAGGATTTAAGATGGTAGAGATATTTGGGTAGGAATACGAGGAGTTTTGTCTTTTTAGGGCTTAGTATGAGTTGGTTGTTAGTAAGCCAAGTTTCAGTGAGGTTAGAAAAGGTTTGAGTTAGGGTGGGCAGGTCAGAGGAGTTGTTAGCAATGGTGATTATAGTAGAGTCATCCACGTTCTGTATGAAGGATGACTCAGGATGGGATGTGTGGAGTTGGATATTAAAGTTGTTAAAAAGAAGTGGGCCTAGAATTGAGCCTTGTGGAATGCCCATTTTATGGGAATAAGGGGAGATACAGCAGAGAGCCGTTTGATGGATTGCTGTCTGTTAGTGAGGTCGCTGGTGAACCACACAATAGTTGCAGGGAAGAGGTTTAGTTGAGAAAGTTTGGAGAGGAGGATGGAGTGGGAGACAGTGTCAAATGCTTTGGAGAGATCTAAGAAGAGGCAGGACACTAGTTTATTATTGTCTCTGGCAAGGGAGATGGAGTTAGTAAAGGAGATGATAGCAGTAGTGGTACTGTGGTGGGGGAGGAAACCATGCTGGGTAGAGATGATGAGGTCTGAGTGAGATAAGACAGGATTTGTTTATGTACACAATGCTCACAAATTTTGGAGAAGGGTTAGAATATGGCAGTTGGGTGATAACTAGAGAATTCTACAGAGTTTCCACCTTTGTGGATAGGTACTGTGTGGAATTTCTTCCAGAGAGTTGGAAGAGTGGATTTGGGGATTGAGCGATTAATGAAGATGGAGATTGTGTATGCTATGGAGTTAGCAGCAGCCTTTAGGAAGAGAGACGGGAAGTTATCAGCTGATGGGGAACAAGGCCAAAGTTTGAGAAGAATATTTTTAATGTAGCTAGTAGGGATGGGATTTAGTGAGAAAGGGGAGTTTTTTTGTAGGGGAATGGTGGGAGGTAAGGGATTGGTTGGGCTGCAAGTTGTTATAAGTTTGCTAATGGTATCAATAAAGTAGGTTTTGAAGATGGAGGCAGTTTCTTGGGGTGAATTATTAGGACAGGGGTTTGGTGCTAAGGGGTTTCCAGTGTGGTAAATATGATTAACAGCATTCAAGAATATTTGGGGATTTCTATGTTGTATAGTTAGGGGTATGTGGTAGAAGTTTTTTTGTCACTGTTTATGTGTTTTTGGCCAGGTTACAGAGTTCCCTATATTTTTGGAGGTGCGTGTGTGTGTGTGTGTGTGTGTGTGTGTGTGTGTGTGTGTGTGTGTGTGTGTGTGTGTGTGTGTGATTTTGTCTTTATCCAGAGTTTCCATGCAGAATATCTGTTTTGGATGAGAGACAGGATTGACTTGGTAAGCCAGGGTGAACAAAGTGATTTAACTCTGACAGTTCTAGGAGGGGGTAGGGAGTTTAAAGTGTTTAGGAAGATGGAGTTGATTTGAAGAATGAATTAATCAAGAGAGAGGTGAAAAAGGAAGGACCAGTCAATTGTGGAGAGATAGTTGTTGAAATTCTCAGGGTGGAAGTTAGCTTACAACAGTCCTTGAATTTATGAGGTCTAGTGAGGTGGGGAGAGAATATTTGGATGTGTATTGGGGAGTAATCACTCACTGAATCTGTTAGGAATTAGGGGTGTTGGTAGAGATTGGGATGGGAGACAACAATCCTGTCAAGGATAGAACTGTTGTTTATGGGTTTGTGAAGAAAAGTGTGAGAAGAGATAAGTTGGGTGTAGCCATATAGGTTTATGCTTGTGGAGGAGTTAGAGGTAAGGGCAAGCCAATTAATATCAACACCACCTAATATCATAGTTTCATTAGGTATAATCTCAGCTATCCAGTGAAGAATATGTTCTAGTAGGGGTATGTTATCTCCAGGGGGTATATAGGTAGCAACTATTGTTAGGATTTTGTGGTTGTTTAGTTTACAATTAACAAAAATGAGTTCAGCCTGGTGAAAAGATGGGGGTGGGTTAGTTGGGAGGGGTAAGGTTACTAGATACACCTCCACCTTTTTGTGTTCTATCAAGGCATATGATGTTGTAGCCAGGGGAGAAATTCATTATCTGTGTTATGTAGATTCAGCCATGTTTCAGAAAGAGAGAATAATGTTAGGGGAGTACTGAGCTATCCAAGAGTGAAATTCAGTTGTCTTGTTAAGAATGCTGTGGATCTTGATTGAGTAAAAGGAGATATGTTTCCAACTAGGGTTTGGTGCTTGCAGGAGTGTGTGAGTTGTGTAAGGAGTAGATCAGTTGATGTGTGGGCCTGGGTTGGGGTGAATGTCACTTGAAAGTTGAAGGGTGTTGCAGATGTGGAGTAAACATGGTATAGTGGGGTAAGGTGGGAGAAATTTCAGTTTTTTTTTATGAAGTGAAAAGGTATTTGGAGGGAATTTGATTTTGGGGAGAGTGTATTCAGTGCAGAAGAAGAAGACAGTGGGTGTTATGTGAGACAAGTAGTGGCTAAAGGTGTTTGTATTGTAGGAGGATGTTGGGGAGTTCGGATGTAGATTCAGTTGAGTGTGATAAGAGGTGTAGTAAGATAGGGGAAGAAAAAGAAAGTGTGATTGGAGATGGAGGAACATTGTGATGGGTAAAGAGTAAGATGGGGAGGGTGGTGTGTGAATGAGCAGATGAAGGTGAGTGGGATTATTATAGGGGAGAGGAGATGGGGCAAGTGAGTGTGGGTGGGAAGTATAAGTTAAAATGTGTTGGATGGCAGGGGGCCTCGGTTGGAGGTGTATGGATCTGAATGGCTGAGGTTGAGGGATGTGGGAGTGTAGGGGGTGGGGTAAGATATGGTTAGCTATAAAGGTAATTGACTTGGGTGGGTGGGAATGGGGGTAGGGTAGGAGAAGAAGTGGGCAGGCTTGGACTGTGGGAAAAGGACATTTCAGGAAAACAATCAGAGAAGCTGTGAGTAGGTGCTATGGCTTAAATAATGTAAATGTTATTTATTAGAAAAACAGCAAACAGAAGACAACAGAAACCAGGCAGAGCTGAAGTGGGTTAGATGGACAGCGGGGTATAAGTCTAGTAGGAGAGATTAGTTAAAGTCGGTGGTGTGCAAGTTGCAGCTAGTAAACATATACTTGCAGCAGCAAAGAGTAAAAAACCTACATTAATCTGTGATTGAAGTTAGCTGGGTTGCAGTGGCCAAGGTGAAGAGGTGTTGATGTTTTAAGCTTGATGGAGGGTGGAACTGCACCGTTCTTTATTGGACTGACTGGTAACCACCTAGATAAGGAAAAGAAAAGAAAGTCGGTTAGTTGTGAGACTCCAGTAGATAATGGGAGAGTTATGGACTAAAAGGGATGGGTGAATAGATGTCAATACAGAGGTAGAGAGGGTAAGGATAAGAAAGATAATTAGAATAGAAGATAAAGAGTAGCTTGGTAAGGACAAGAAGCAGCTGTGGATAGGAAGAGGTAAGAACTAAAGAAGGAAAAAGAAGCCAAAAGAGAGAGAGGTGATTGTAGGATCAGTAGAAGTAGGAAGTGGGTATTAGATGGTAAGTGGAAATGGAGAGAAAGAAAATGTCTGAGCAAAGGATAAGTATGAGTAGGTGAGTAGTAATGTAGAGAAATGGAATGTCTAAGTAACGGATAGATGTGAGGATTAGGAATGATTATGTGGGGTTTAAACAGCAAATAAGGAGGAAGGAAAAAGATTTGTAGGGACTAGGAGGTAATTAATCAGGAGATGAGGAGAAATATAAGAAAAAAAGTAGTGAACCTCTATAATAGTTTTCAGCCAAACAAAAAGCAGTGAGTAACAGTATCAGTGTTCTGCACAAGCAAAGCAGATAGTTCAAAAGGTAATATTCAAAAATTCAAACTAAGCAGACAGTTCTAATAATAGTACAGAAGCAAAGAATACAGAAGCTAGTGGGTCCAGTAATAGCTTACCACTAAATAGATGTCACAGTAACAGTGTTCTATACAGACAGTAAAAGAGTTACAGCAAGTAGTTTACAGGGTTTTCTACTCTCACTATTCAGTGAGTTTCACTGGTATTATACAGTATAAGAAGAGCCATTTAGCACAAACAGATGTGCGAGGGTACAACCTACTGTTTAGAATATAATTTGCAACAGCAGTAAAGTACAAGTGTGACCATTTTTCAGCTAAAATAGTGGCTGTGTTAAATTAGAGCAGCTCCTTTCTGATTTAAGGAAAGTAAAACAGTAATTACCATGCCCAGTACCTATTGCTAAAGGTAGATAGCACTAAAACAAATCTGTATTTAGCAGCAGCAAGTTAGTTTAAGGTACGCAACTCAAGATTGAGCCAGTGGCCACTGTAAGCTAGCGATACACGTTAACTATGCATGAAACAGTGGTTGGGACAATATTCTTGTCTAGGTTAGATCTTGCAATACATCAAAAGTAGAGTAAACAGTTACAAAATAAGCTACAGCAGTATTCAGGACACAGAAGACAGCAAAAAAACATGGACAAATGTAAGAAAATGCACATAACAGCTGGGGTGTCCAATACAACTTTAGAGGGTATACCTTGCAACATTGATAGTAAAATCTTTTCTTTTTTCTTTGTATTACCTCTACGAGTGTGTACCACCTCTACAAATGTGCAATACTGGGAAGGGGCATATTCTCCAACTCAGTATCATAGCACTGTCAACCACATTAAGCAGGTAGGAAAGCTATCAGCTAAACTAACAGTTGACCAACTTAATGGATCCCATACACACACACACACACACACACACACACACACACACACACACACACACACACACACACACAGACACAGACACACACACACACATATATATATATATATACATACAGATAGAGAGAGGTATAGATATGCATATACATATATATATATATATATATATGTGTGTGTGTGTGTGTGTGTGTGTGTGTGTGTGTGTGTGTGTGTGTGTGTGTGTGTATTCAACTGATAAAGAAATTTCATTACATTTAATTACTTACCATATTACATTTATGTTAAGTATTAAGCAGGTTACCCTACCACCACCAACAATTTTCCCAAGTGACTGAGTCTACTACACATTGCCTAACTGAAGCTCAGTGTTAATTGAAATTACCATTGTCTGAACATGTTTTTTCAAAGTAGGCAAATTGTGGAACAACTTCTGAATGGGAGTATAATGTTCAAAGATTCTCATGTTGTAAAATATACATCAGCTGCTCCTAACTAAATATAATATAATCTTGAGATCATTTGGTGTCTGCATAACAACAGTAGTTTTATCAGACTATAATTCAGAAATTGCATCATGCCCCCCCCCCCACTAGAAGTATGGTGTCATCCACCATGCTAGGCTTTACTTATTGTCTATAGTTTAGACTAATACATACAAGGTATAAATGACTGATAATCATCTTAACAGTCTAAAAATGTTATGCCCCAGGATTCAATAAAATCCGTGTAGGCTCCGTGTAGAGCCTATATGGAATGTACCCATGTACACGGCCATGGTTCCCCCTCAGCAGTGGGCCATACATATTAATCATGGTGGGCTGCCAAGAGACAGCATAGTAACAGGGACATTGGTTCCATATAGGCAGAAGTGTAGTGGCTATACAGTGGTTGTGGATGCCTGGTCAGATGTTATATACAGGGTGAGGCTCCCTGTAATGTTTCCAGCTACTGTTGAAATGTGCTGTGAATTAATAGTTTGTGTTCTAAATGTCTAATTTTTTTTAAATGTCTATTTGCGTGGCATAGCAAGCAGCAATGCCAAGCTGCACTTACACAGAGACAGCTGGCATTTGAGAGACATCTAAAAATGGAAACCAGATATAATTAATTATCATATCTGTTTTTTTTTTTTTAATGTCCATTTGCACAATGCAGTGCAGAGTGCAGCAATACCAAGCTGCACTTACAGCTGACATTTGAGAGACATCTAAAAATGGAAACCAGATATAATTAATTATCATATCTATTTTTTTTAAATGTCCATTTGTACAACGCAGTGCAGAGTGCAGCAATACCAAGCTGCACTTACACATACACAGCTGACACCTGCCAGACATCTAAAAATACAAACCAGGTGCAATTAATTATTTGTATTTTGGTGCCCTCAATTATATACTTACAATAATTACAATTATTACATTTGTACATGCCTTTGGCACAACTTATCCTAGCACTTTCCCTATTATTATAAAAATATTTTTTCAAAACTTGAAATATGTATTTGAATTGATCAATATTATGTTCCATTCTGTTAATACTAACATTGGTTTGGTTATTGCGAACATTAACTTATTGTTATAACTACTTTACTACAGTGCATCAAGGTTGTCCGGTTCCTCAGGATCCACCTACCTTGATTCCTGCAGCCATGACACTGGGTCCCAGCACATATGGAACCCAGCCTGGTGGTGCCTCGTCTGCTGCTCCTGTACTATCTGTAGTGTTGGGTAGTACCACCCCATGGGATGGGGTCAGACTTTCCTCTGGGAGAGGTGGAGGAGGGGGAGTTGTTACCAGTGATGAATTGCTGGGTTTGGTGCATGGGATCATCTTCCATGGGTTTGGATAATGCTTGCAGTAGATGGAGAGCATGCTGGCCACACTGGTGAGGTAGGCTCAATCCAGATCCCAGTCTCCACCACTGCCACCCTTGGGGCAGTGGTGAAGCAGTGCCAACAATCCCATGGGTGGGGATGTGAGTCATGCTGCTACCTTGTGGTGGCATATTGGACTGGGATTCCACAACACCCTCCCCATCCAAGGTGTTCACCTCCCTCTTGTGTCACATATCACCCCTGCCTGCTGTCTTGTCTGTCTTGTCTGTCTGCAAAAGCTTCCTCATGTACCCAGCTTACCTCCCCCATATGTACCTATGTCCCTTCCTCAACATTCCACTCACCTTTAAAAAAAAATGGGCAGCTGTCCCAAATAAAAAATATCATCCCATACATAGCTGTCCATTTTGCACGTGTCCACTGGACACACATAATTTGGTCCAATTGCCTTAACAATGCAGTTATGTTCTCCTCGCCTCTCTCTTTGGGGGTGAGTCCAAAGTCATCTACAAATTCTGTCAAAGTGCGCAGTTGTTGTTCTACAAGAAATGGATAACTATGGTTCTTTTCAACACCCTTCCTGCATATACCTACCTGCCTTTCACTATGTTTTCCCCCTGCTTGCACCCCATTTCACCACTTTCCTATCTCCCCATTTCTCTTTTCTTTATATATATTTTTTGTACAATGTGGCACATCACCCAGTTTTGTAAAGCTCAGCTAAATGGAGCTATATTGATATATGTCTTTTAAATGATAATAAACACATACAAAATAAATACCTGTCCCCTATTTTGAACCCAAGACGATCGCATCTGCAGTGTGCTGCATTAATCTGCCATGCCACACAGCTGTTAATTAAACTAAGTGCTTTAAGCAAAACATAGTAATGCAAGTTACAGTCATTAAGCGTGTTTAAGCAGAGCTGTGCATTGCACCACATTGTGCAAACTTGCTTAAGGAGTAATGGAAAAAAATAGGAGTGTACCTTGGAGTCTGGTGCAAAAAACACCACTAGAAAGCCAAACACAGAATAATGGATGTAAGTGAGGTCTCTAATAGCAAGGAAATGTGCCCTTTTATCAGCAACATTTAGAAATACACCTGCTAAGGCATTAAAGGCAAAATACACATTCAACTAGGACCTTGGTGCAGAAATACATCCATATAAAGTCATGCACATAATGATAGATGTAAAATAAATAAGTCACAGCTTATATGTGTGCACTTATATCTTGCAAATACACCTACTGTGACAGTGACTCAGTAACTCAGTCTGTTAAATGCCTTGTAAACAGTACATTTAGCCATACACTGTCCTGGGTTCAAATCCAGTGGTATGTAGCATTTCAATTGCATTATTGTGAGCCAGCAATTAATGACTCATGCACTGTTTAGCCACACAATGCATTTCAAATGAAATGTCTGCTTTTCACTGATGGAAGTCACAGGCCTGCAGATAGGAGCACAATTTACATATCCCTATAGCAAAACTATAAGTGCATAAAGTGTCAGGTCATGCATTAATATGCATTCACAGAGGACTTTAACTCAGGTAATGCAAATGAGACCCATTAATATCATTGTGCAGCACACAATCCTTTCATATTCACAGTGAAGATTAGCACAGCTGCACAACTAACATATACATATGAAGCCCCTGATTGTAACAAGGATTGCCAGCATACATATTCCAAATGAGTACCATAATGTAACACATGGGCTGACAGGTGCCCAAATGGTGGACATAATATTATTTGTATCCCCATGTTGTTCAAGGACACAAAAGACATGTTGTCTGGTACTTTGTTAGTGATACCATTGCATAACATACTTACCTTAAACACATGCCGCAGTTGGAGTGGAAGGGATACCCTCACTCTGGCTATGCCTCTACAACAAGACTGACACAGCTTCCACAGTTACTCTCACAGCTTGTTGTCCTCCAAAGTGTTCACACTCTCTGCTTATGTCTACTATCTGCAGCAGCAACTGCAGCCTGTAGTACACCCATCTCTATGTAAAAGTATCTGCTACAGACCTAAGCTCTGCAATGACATAATCTCCTCATCCCAATTTCCAGCACAACATATCAGAAAGAGCTTTTAATTTACATGAAGCCTTATATCCTGTACAGTGGTTGCATGTCATTGGCTGATGATAGTGCAAATCAACTGTGTTGGCTGCAATTAGCATTTCAGAACTACAGATTGGTTAAGGAGCAATCACCTGGTAATGAGAACCATGTTAAAAAGGCAAACAGCTGGATATGGGGAACCATTCTGTATGAGACCTGTATGAGACCTACTTTACACAGAACATGGGTTTTCAAAAACTTAAATATCACAACATATCAACAGAGGAGTTTTGTACTCCATCAGGTATGTAACCCTTTTGTTTACAACAGGATGCAGATGTGTGAATATACTTATGGGGAATAGGGATTGCAGCATTAAGCCTTTCTTAGAACTGTGATAATGACATGTCATTGATTTCCAGATTTATTACACCAACAGACAATGTACAATACATCAAGGGTGGGATGTTTTTTGTCAATGTGACACATTGGTCTTGTGGGATTGTCCCTTTATAATGCTTGTAATAGCACACTGCTATTTGTTTGGCACTGTTGTTTTTGGCATATTATCAGGAGGCTTTCCCTAGGGGACACACTACGATAGACTCCAGTGTTGGGTGTATGATCATACATCAGTATCTGTCATGGCACACATGGGAATAACTGACTATCACTAGTATCTTAGTTGTATCCACACACTTAGTATGTTTGCACAATGTGAAATATGATGTGTGATCAAGCAGTGGATACTGCCAGTCATTCTGTTCTTGCTGTATCTCTACATAGTGTAATTCCACATATGTGATCCTGACATGTGTTCCCATTTTGTTGTCTTTCAGAAAACACATATCCAAGATGCCTTTCATGGATGCAGACAATGATATTATACTGGAAGGCCTCTGGCAACACCATGAACTCCTACTGTCCAGGGGGAGGCAAAACAGGGAACAGCAGGCAACATTGTGGGCTGACATTGTCTGTGACATGAATGCCACAGGTCATCAGAGTAGGACATATGAGCAGGTTCAACACCATGCAATGGGAATGATCAACTGTACACAGAAGAGCAGTAGATGTAGCCAGGGATTGTGATGTCACCATGGAGGGCTTGCAGTGGAACAACCACTCTCAGCCACTGAGGAATTACTGGTGAACCTATACACACACAACAGCCCCCAGGCATCCATCACACCATACATCTTGGATGTGGGTGCCACAGTTTCCATGGCTGAGGAGCATGCAGGTAAGCTTGGTTTGATCAGCATTGCAATACTGTAGCATTCAGTGTGTCAGGGTGTATATACTTTTATTTGGATGTCAGTTATTTGTTCTTTGGGGGGGTTAACTGCAGTTTGACTCTCATACTTGGATTTTGACCAATATAACAATTAACACAGTAGCTATGTAAATGTGAGATATATGAACATATCACCTTGTTGTGGTGCAACATGTGGTGGTACTGACATTACCTCTCCCTCAACTTTTCACAGATCCATCAGGTATCAGACAAGGTAGTGGTCCTGCCCTTGGTAAGCATGACACTGTTTTGTTATAGATGTAGGTTTACAGAAATGTAATCCCTAAAGTGTCATCCCAGGCCTGCTGCTTGGATTGCTGTATTGTTGGCATGATTGCCAACTGAACAGATATGTTCTGATTGTACACATGTTAGAGTCATATCTATACATTTTAGGTGTGACCACACTGATAGATGTGACAGTATTGCCAATACATTACAGATTGTCATATGCGTTAAATGTGCACAGTCTTTACAAATGTCAACAGTGTACCTCATTGTTGCTAATGAGATTGTTGTGTAAAGAGCTTTTATTTACAAGTAACTACAGCTGTTTGTGGGAAAAGTAGTGTCCTCTTGTCCTACTATATGATGTTGGGTTTTCAACAAGTTTGTAATAGTGACAATAGTGTATAGAGCTTTACATATATTGCAGCACAGTACTGCAGAGCATAATAGTGCAGGTATTAATGTACTGCTTTTTCCTTTGTTATCACAGGTGATGGGAGGTGCTCTCTGTCCCCTACACAACCTGATGTCAGTGTCTCTTCAGACTCTGATGATGATGGTGGCCAGTGTGAGGCACAGGTGGGGGTTTTAGGGAATGAATCTGTCCCAGAGGTTGACATCCCTCTTCTGCCCTCATTGTCAACACACACATTCAGTATGCCCACACATACCCAGTCCCCGGAGGCCACAGATATTGGACAGACAGAGGGTGGGGACTTTGAAGAGGAAAGTGTGGCAACTGTGGCAGCAGGGAGTGTAGACACTGGCCTTAGCCAGAAAGCTGGTGAGGTTTCACACAGGTGGATTGATAGGGGTGCTTGTAGGAGGTCTGCTGTCTGTTCACCACTTGTTGCAGTTGTCACATCACGGGTCACTGGGAGCATGTTTCGGGCTGTCATGGAGACACAGACACATTCTGAAAGGAACTCCAGAAGTATGCTTATGGTTATGGATGCAGCACACTCTGAGATCCATGACTGCCTCCACCACATTGCTGACACCCTGGATCAGTTCATTGATGCAGCAGAAAGAGAATGGGCTGAGACAGATTGCATACTATCTGTCTTGGAACACACAGTGCCTGTGCTGGAACATGTGGTTGGAGTTGAGCATCATACTCTTGGACATAGATCAGCAACCCCATCTGTTGAGAGTCCATGTGGCCGTGCACATTCACACTCCCATAGTGGCAGTACATCCAGTGCTACAGAGGGGAGTGTGCTATCCACACCAAGATGTGGCAGGCCATGGGCTTGTGGTCCTGGGTGTTCCCATGCTGGATACAGTCACAGCAGACAGCAGTCACCATCAGGTCCTAGAACTGCTTCAGACCTTGGACATGGAGGTGCCAGTGAAACTCCTGGCAGAGCCAGTTCCCGTGTTCGGGGCTGGAGACAGTGAACTGTCAGCTCTACCATGCATGGTTCAAAGCTGTCAAACATACACAAATGTAAGGCTATCACTGAGCTTGACTATGTACATGCACACACTCACACACCACTGTCAAATGCAGGTCACTTGCAAATACACACGGCACATTTCCATGGTTCATCTTGCCTGCTTCCCCTCCTGCCTCACACTCATGCTGTCAACCTTTTGGGACAGCCTAGGGCTCCTGCACCCTCACACAACACCCTGTGCAAGTGATAATACCTGTGCCACATCCCTGTCATCTTTGTCATTGATGCAGGGAAATGAAGCTATTTGTCTGATGCACAGGGTGACTATATAAATTAAAATGTCCTTGTGTAATGCAGTGTTGTTTTGCCATGCCACTTGTACTAGTTACTGACAGATAAGGTATGCTGACATTTGTAATGAGTAAGTCACACAATTGTGTTCCCCTTATGTTGCACAATGTTGTAATGGCTGTATACTTACACAACAAAAGGTGTGTCACTGACCTGTTTATGTTTCTGTTTCAGAATTCTGTTAGGAACATCTATGGATATACAGCAGCAAATAAAGCCATATACATCACAGCACTGGATGAAATGTCAGCACAGAAGAAATATGTCTTCAGCAAGGTACAGCACTACAGGTGCATGGCTCCATAGGTTCATATGTATTTAACAGGCTAACAAGGACAATGGCATCATGCAGCCTACTCATGCATCTCTAATCTATGAAAAGGTCCGATACCCTTGATAAGTGTCACCAGGGATTCAGGAGCTAACACATCTAAAGCTGTGGTGATGGAGATGATCCATCTACAAATATCCTGTGTTCAGTACAGGCATTGTTCTGACACCAGTTATGAATGTCTTGTTCTGCATCCCATGGTGTAACTTGCACATGATGTGTGTCACAGCAGATGTGTGATTCCCATGCATGGGGGAGTCTATTACATACAGGGTGTACTGTCTGTGTTACATACCTGTCTCTCCAGCATGTACTATTTATACCACAGTGATGGTGTAGGTGTGTAGAACAGATAAGACGTGTTAGTTCTGCCATGGATACGGGGAGGTACACAGTGGGATCTGACACCTCCCTGTATGGCAGCCATTCACATCCCCTCCAAAGCATTTAGTCGACAGACTACACATATATGGTCTTGACACAGACTCCATAGGATATGTTATCTACAATGTATATTGGTTTTCCATGGAACCTGTGTGGCTGCTACAGTTGTTAGATATACCTCTGTAGTGACATAGCAAGTGTGCCATTGCACCCAATGATAGGTGCGATGAGTGCTAGATTCAGCATAACAATGACAGTCTGGTATTTACATCACATACCTTTCTGTATAGGTTGCACTAAATTGAATGCATCCCCTTATCTTGCCAACCAGTGAAAGTCAAAGGCTGCATTACCCTCTGTGTCCATACGTCCATGACTAATGGCTCAACTGTGTGCAGTGTATGGACACTACTATAGTTTCCAGAGGTGGATGACTTCCCAAAGGATCGTATTGTGCAGTCATTGGCATTTAGTATTTGTAAGTGGCTCAGACAACAACTGAATGTGTGCCGCAGGCTATCCTGAATAACTGTTGGTTCTTTGTGGGATCCAGTGACAGCTCCTGATATGCAATCACCTGCTAAGGTAGTCAGTCAGAGGGAGCTGGCAGTGGCTGAGATTGCAGACATGGAATTGCTAGAAGGGGTACACCAGCAATGATGTTTGGAGAAATCCACTGGTCACTGGCGTCATTGCAGCATGGGTCTCCCAATGCTATTTTCCCAGATTATGACTGTCAGACACTTACCTATCCATCAGTTGACATAACACTCTGTAGATAACCTACACAGTTTCCAGTAATACCTGCTGGCCTAATATTGTCATAGGATCATAGGATCATAGGAAGTTGCAAAGTTATTAACCCTGAGGCCTTTATAAGCCTAGCCAAGAGTTTAGCCCATGTTAAGATAAGTCAGCACCCAAAGCTCCTGTCCAGCAGGAACACAGACCAGGTTGAGGTCACTCATGTGGGTTACTCGAGTGGATCTTGACTTGCGTATATGCAGCAGTCCCATCAAGGCAGGTTCTGAGAATGCTTTGTATGCCAGACAAAGGTCACCTCTGAGGATTCTGTATGAAACTGAGTAGAGGGACAGGGCTTTTAGCCTAACAGTGTAGGGTAGATGTTTGAGGCCCTGGATTCTTCTGGTGAGGAACCTCTGTGGTCTCTCCAGCTGCTGCATGTGTTTTGTGAGGTATATGCCAAAGGGGGCTTGTACTCAATAATTGGCTTTATAAGGGAAGAATAAAGGGATGTTATGACCTCCTTGGCCCTAGATGAGGTACCCTTACTTATGAGGTGAGCCATGTAGAAAGCTTTCTGTACAATGTAAGCAACATGTTGGTCAGAAATCCAGTTGCTATCAACCTGGGTGCCCATATTCCTTACTACTGATTGCATGCCTAGGACATTGTTATTAGTGTGATAATATGTGGAAAAGTCACTCTCCCCAAAAGGGATGATGATGCATTTTTTGGCATTTAGCTTGAGACCATGTTTATGGCACCAGTCATTTGTTTGGGTGAGACCCTCTTGGAGGACGTCCACATCACTTGGGAAATTGATGACCACGCCCAGCTTGCAGTCATCTGCAAACTTGGTCAGCCATAGCCCACTGGTTTTGGCCTGCACCTCAGAGAAGTATATCCTGAATAACGGAGGCTCTAAGACCGATCCCTGAGGTATGCCACTCATTCCAGGTCTACTGCTTGAGGTGGCTTCCCCTATTTTGATTAAGTGGGTTCTATCAGTGAGCCAGTTTGCTACCCATCTTGTAACATATGGACTGATGCCTAGTTGAGAGCGTTTATCTATTATGGCTGAGTGGGGAATAATGCTGAAGGCTTTGGTCAGGTTAAGGTAGGCAGTGTGCACTGTTTCCTCTTCATCCATGGCTTTGGTGACTGTCTCAAAGAAATCAACCAGATTTAACAGACATGACATCCCCTTGACAAAGCCAAACTGTGTGGGATCGAGTGTTTGGAGGTTGCCAATGTCCCTATTAATGAGATCCATTATAATCCATACCAAGGCTATGCAGATCAGGCTAGTTAGGCTGATGGGTCTATAATTTCCTGGATCGGTGGGTGGTCCACCTTTGTGAAAATGGATGACAGTGGCTGTCCTCCACTAGACTGGGACAAAGCTGGTACTTAGGCTTTGGTTGAATAGGATAGTTAATGCTGCTGCAGGTTCATGCCTGAGTTCATGCAGGATGCAATCTGGAATGTTATCGGGTCCCATGGAGGCTGTATTTTTGCCTTTGAGAGGGCAGTGATGACCTGTTCTCTAGAGATAAAGGGAGGGGGGCAGGTACTGGGTATGTCCTGATTTACTGATGGGAGGGACAGAGGGGTGAAGTTTTCACTGAATCTGACATCCAGTAGGTTGACTATAAACCTACTGTCTGACTGATTCAAAAACCTTGTCTGGCCATGGTAGGTAGAGTGAGTCCTATTCCTGTCATCCATTGCATAGTGTAACACTCAGTGGCGTTCACTGATTAAAGTTGGTAGGCATGATCTGGCCTTGAGCAAAACAAACTGTGTTTGGTCCAGTGTCAGTAGGTGTACAACAGTGTTACTGCTCGTATCCATGCTAACACTTTTTATGGCATTTCTTGTCAGACACCTCAGAGATCTGGGGACCCTACTTGGCACTACATGCTAGTTGTCCTTTGTGCAACTAAGTACTGCAGTTACTTCCAGTATTTTCCAAGAGGAGAGTCAGCCAAGGTGTCTGTACAGAGCACAGACAAACAAGTTAGGGAAGTGTAATATGTATACCCTGTGAAGGTAAGGTGGGGGGTTTACATAGGTATTCTGCTACTGGACACTACCCAAGTGGTGTGTATCTTGTGAAGACTGTGTTAAGCATGAGAGTTCACAAAATTGCTGGTGCCCGGCAACTACTAATGCTGGTCTCACAGGTACCACTCTCAGATAGGATACCATGCTCCGATACGTTTTATGTCATTACACACAAAACATTACTATGAAGCTCATAATGAGAGGCAGGCCGCAGCCTGTGTGTTCATCCACATAGATGCCCCACATCATGAAAGGCTCTGTTGGCTTCACATACCCTTCTCCAGGTAGATGCCTTGATTAGCAACCTGAGCACTCAGTTGGCTTTTGCATGTATTATGTCTTCTGCTACAGGGTTGGTGGCATGTCATTAGGAAACTGACAAGAGAGGGGGATTAGTAGCACTGATGTAGTGCCACAATATAATGTACAATGTCCATTGACATAGATTTTAATTCTTGCTGAAAAAATCAGCAGACTGGCAGTGAGCCATTGTAGGTGACAATTTCACAGTTAGTCATGTATCCTACCCTTCAAAAGATTAATGGTGGATATCTGCGTGACATGGCTGTGAGGCCTACTGCAGCAAACTGGCCACCTTTGGCCAATGTGTCTCCACCTGCCACATTTCTTATGGCATGTCATACTGTGCAGTTATGTACCTGAAACACATGTCTGTGTTCCCACGTCATGTCACACAACAACCAGTGTGCTGTCTGGTTGCTTGACAGGTACCGGTAAGCCTGCAAGCCCAAGTTAATGTCAGCAAAGTTGTACAAGTCCTCTGTGTATGTATTGGCATCCACATCTTCACTGCAAAGTGTGCCTACAAACACTGTACATCAGGCTGTCAACCCCAATGGTGTAGGAACATGACCCTAACTTTGCATGATCTGCTGATAAGATGTTGGGAATGTCCAAACTCCTTTACTCCTATGTCACACAAACACAACATGTGGCAGATGTGACTGCATTTCCAACCTTGCTGCCATGATGTCTCCAACAGCAGTCTTTACATATGGCAATGGCCATTATACCAACATGCCCAGCTCACATCCTGCACCACCCACACTCACATTACACACACCTGCATGTGTGCAGCTTCTTACCAGACACATTGCCAAACAATAGACACTCCAGAAACTACTGCCTCTGGAGAGCACAATACATATAATACTGCATGCACTACTCTCTCATGGTCAAACACCTGAAGCAAAACAAAAAATCACACCTCTTAGTCATAGGTGGTGAGAAACATTGATGTCTGTGTCAAGTGACTACATATGGGAAAGATCACAGATAGCTGTCTGTGGGTTGACACAATAGGCCTTACCATGCATTGCCGCAAATCAAGGAATATCAGTTAACATAATACTGACATCATAGTTCCTGCAAGTGTATACTACTAGGGACATACATCACCAGACTGTATATGCAGACACATGAATGAGCTTAGCCAGTCTGTGTCTCTCACAGGTATGTGCATAGCTTTCAGGTGCAGCTGAACCTCACCTAGGATAATGGTTCCATACACACAGAAATTGATGGAAGTCAATAATTGCCTTAGCTTGTGGTGTCATTGTAATGGGATCTACTACATGTCTGCCTGGGATGCCTTGCTCAACAGACATCAATGCTTCACCAGTGATGATCTTCATCTCTCACCCCTAAGATGTGGAGTACCGCCCAAGGCTGCTAACACCCCCACAATGCATCTTTGATGCAATGTTGAGGGTAAAATCGCAATGAGAGCACCATCATTATACAACATCATGGTTATGCTACTACACGCTGGGTGTGGCAAAACTGAACCCTACTCTGTAGAAGGTGTCCCCAACCTGGAATGCGCAGACATGTGTGCAGTCTAGGACATCTGGTTCAAAACTGTGGATAGCACCACAGCCATACCAGACTACACGTCCAGCCACATCTTCAGACCTCAGAATGACAGTGTGCAAGATAATGAAGGTGGTGTATATATACTCATTCAGGATAGATACATATCTAGATTTTGTGAAACATTGTGATTTCCCGGAGACACTGCATGTGCCATTGTTGGCAGGACAGATATGTGTCCCAGAAACTCCACATTCTGTGGAATAGACTCCCTCTCCATGTCAAACAGAGTACCTCATTAATCCTTTTTAAGTGCAACCTGGATAACTGGATGGGGAACAGAAAATACACTCATGGGATTCCACCTGTGTCTCTGCTGGCAGGGAGATTGGGTGCTGACTTGTCAGAACATGGACTAAATTCTTTGCTAGACTTGTAAGGGCCTCAAGACCAATAGCCTAGTAACTTCCTATGATCCTATGATCCGATGTGGTTACCAATATGGGTGACCACTGCAGCCCCCAAATGTGAGGTCCTCCCTGGTGGGGTCTGACCAGAGATAAGTCTCATTAAAACTACCAGTAGTAACCCCTCCCCCTTGCAGATAATACAGACATATATTTCAACAAAGCCATTTATTACCTGCTGTGGGGTGGTTTACATAGCTTAACTGCACCTTCCCCCTCAGATGGACAGGCAAGTATGCAGAGCTCTACACCCCTGCATTATGCCAGCAGCATTAAAACTGCATGAACTCAGCTGTACCTGACAGGAGGAACACAGGCTGCTCATGGCACCTGCCTGGTGGACAACTGCCATTATCAGGCTGTACAATAAGAGGTAGACATTGCTGTGTGACAGCTGGGGTAAGGGTGCCCCCCAAAATGGAGGCGCAACCTCCTAAATTAAAATAAGCACATAGTGTTGTTGTGATGTGTACACACAGTAAGTGATAAATTAGCCACTCGCACAAAGCAGAACCACAACACACAATGTAGATACATGTGTAACCTCAAAGGATGGGCCCTGATTTTTGGTGAACTCATACATAATGATGCCACATATAATGGGTCTTACTCATAGCTTACCTGTAGTCCCACAGGTTCTAAGTCAACTTCACTCCCCTTTCCCCACCACATGTGACACATGACATTCCTACAACCTGTTCCATAACTTTCAATTCTACAGAGCAGGTTGTAAATGGCCTCTCTATGGAGAATACACAGCATCTACTGGAAATGCTAACATCCCAGGCTGCATTCTGCATGGGATCTGACAAGGATTACTAACACCATTGGGAACACCTTGCAATCATACTGAAACCAC